>NW_018108270.1:57389-68604 GCF_000183805.2 Loa loa
TAATAATAATAATAATAATAATAATAAATAATAATAATAATAATAATAATAATAATAATAATAATAATAATAATAATAATAATAATAATAATAATAATAATAACAATAATAATAATAATGATAATGATAATAACAATAATAGTAATAATAGTGAAAGGATAATTTGTTGCCTCAATTTCGAACTTTGTTAATGACCAGAATAAGTGTTTCCATAATAAAAAGTGCCTTTAAGAATACACTATGTCGTCTTTTCTTCGAGAATTACTTTATTACCTTTGCTTCTTTTCCCCACCATAATTAACCATAATTATTTTAACATCCTCTTCTTTTCAACTTCTTTTTTAATCCCGTTTTATCATCTCATAATCTGATCCTGATGTAAAATTCCATTTCTATCATCTCTTGTTTGGTCATTAAATCCTTTACTTTGCGCAGTTATTTTACATATCTTCTATTTAGCCTTTCCTCTTTCTTACTTTTTCTAAAAATCATATTGTAATAGCTATCCCGCTGAAATTATTTTTTATCTCTTCCTCTTTTATATTTCTCAAATCCCAAATTAATCGATATTTTGTCAAAGTACCAAAAATGAAATTATTTAAATTTCCAACACAAGTAATTCCATCTTATCAATCTTGCCTTCCATAACATATAAAACTTGTAAAAGTTAGTCCCAATTGATAATATCAGTGATAATAAATACAGCATTTGAATACTTATTCCTTTTCAAAGAAATCACTTCTTATCATTTCTTCCTTCGTCTTCTTCAAGACAGCAGCGCCAATTATTGCTGCCAATGTAACAACCAGTTGGCTATAATATGCGGTAAGCTATGAAACCTGTCTAGCGTAATTGCAGTTAATTCTCGAATGAATCTTTCTTATAAATCCATTCTTTACAATTCCTTTGCATCTCTATTGATGACATGTCCTAATATCATATTTTTATTTAAAAAAAAAAATTTACAAAAGATGGAATTCAATTGTACGTCACTATTAATTACTATTGCTTGATTTTGAATCAGTCATTTTAATGAATGAAAAAATTGAAAATACTCCATCATTGCTCTAATTTCTCTTTTTTTTTTCAGTATTATCTCAGTTTGCAAATCAGCCGATGGATATTTAATAGGGCAAATTTGAAAGGTGAAATGAAACTATGATTACATGATCAGTTTTGAAAAAATATTGATGGATGTTTGAAAGTCTATTAATTGTTGTTCTTCAATTATGGTTCAACACTTTGATCACATTGATTGTAACGAAACTTTAAAATTTCACAATCATGAATAACTTAATGTAAGAGTATTGAATGGGGTGGGAAAGGAAGGAAATGCTGATAATATCTCTCTAATGATTGCAAAATGCAGCGAAACTTTTAAAGCTAAATTTTACCTTTTCGGTTTTTTGGAGCAAAACCTTCCAGTTAAAACATCATCAACTCCATGTTCTGGTGGAATTTCAATTGGAACAAGATCGAGAAATTGTACAGCAAAATCAAAAGTATAGTATCCTGATAGTAATAAAAAGATCGAAAAGTCTGATTTATCGGTTTAAGTTTAGCATCTTCTGGAAGTACCATTTCCAGAAAAAAAAATTTGTTTGGTCACAATCCAGGTTTTAGGGATTTTTATGAGCAACAATTGTATTACGCTAACTTTTAGTGAATGAAAGTTGCAAATTCAATTGAATGAATTGAAGAAAAAAAATTTAATTTTCTTATTGTATTATAATCGATTAAGCGTTCCGGAAATGACATCTTGCAATTACTATTCTATTCCTCTGTTCATTTGCGTGATGTAATTCTTGCAGTATCATTTTGTAATTAAAAATTTTGAATTCAGGATGCAAAGAAAATTACGACCCGAGAAATCAACCAATGATATTATCAGTAATGATAGTATGATTAGTTTAAATACTACAGTTGGTTGTTTTACTTTACTTGTGAGTTTCGTTTTTCCTCTTTCATCTTTTTAGATTTTTTAGACTTTTAATGAACTGTTAAAATTATTTCATTTTGCATAGGGTAAATTATAAACTGTCTAACATTTTGAATAGCTTATTCGTGCTATTCAGGATAACATCAAGATAGACTGATAGAGTTTAATTACTTACTTTTATGTAGCGTTCCACGTAATTTTTTATTACGTAATTACGTAATTACTCTTCATGCTTCTCTATCAGTACTGATAGGAAAAAAAAATCAATCAGTTACCAATTCTTCGCTAATATCATGTAGGAAATATTTAATCTAATCAAAAATATCACTTCGTATTATAACTTATTTTAGCAATATTAAAAGATCTATTCATTTTATGCATATCGTTATATCAATGAAAATTCACTTAACTCACGTATTTCTACGTAACTTAACAATAAATGCATTGAAAATGATTGTTCATCTAATCTGTAGATGGTATCATTAACAGAACGGTATTAAACTGATTATGATAACCGGATTGATATCAACTTCAACTATTTCGGTATTGATTTTCATGTACTTTCGGCCAGCCATATTAACTACAATAATTCCGATCATAATGATCTCGACTACTCTCTATGGCATATTACGACGAAAGCATTTTTATCTTTGGCCTATTATTGGCATTTCGGTGAGCTTCTGTTTTAATTAACTTGTTGAAAAGGATAATCAAAAATATCACAAATAATAGTGTGAAAAAAAAAATCTCTGATGATGACATCAACAAAATAACCATAAATCATAAATCAAAACTATACAGGTCCATCATTCTTCGGCCTATTATCATTATCATTTATCTTATTTGTTCACTTGTTTACTAATTTACCCGACATTTCTTCATTTGCTTGTTCAATAGCCGAGGGATGAAAAAATTCAAATTTTTATCTTACAATTTATTTTCAAAACAATAAATACAATCATTTTCGCGCCTTTACAAAATTTCCATATATTTTAAAAATTGAAGGTAACTTGAGAAAATCTTCGCTTTTTTTATTCTCAAAAAGTGTAAATTATTCAATTCCAAAATATTTTCAAATTAATTAATAAACATTTTTTGTACTGTTCCATGGATATTGATTTAAAACGAGTTTTGGTTATAAGAAATTTTTTAATTTCTTGAGACGAATTTTTGACGAATAATTTTCTGCATAAAATGTAATAATGACTAATTATAAAAGTAATGGGAACTGAAAAAAGTAATTATGATAAACTTAATGAGTTCTTCATTTTATGTTATGTTTCA
Organism: Loa loa; assembly: GCF_000183805.2. NCBI lineage: Eukaryota > Metazoa > Nematoda > Chromadorea > Rhabditida > Onchocercidae > Loa > Loa loa. The sequence goes on from NW_018108270.1 coordinate 60,613, forward strand.
TTTTTAATCAGGATGCAAATGAAGACTCATTAACATGGCATTGCAAGAACAGAACAGAACGGCAAATTGCGCCTGTTGGCATCCCTTCGGGCTAACTTGTACCATTAAGTGACAAATCATAATACCCCGTGTTCAGTTGTAAATGTGATTAGAATCAGCGGAAGTGGTAATAGCTGTGACAATGGTAGCAGCATTAGTTAAAGACTTGCGTCAACCGGTTCTGTAATCACGACTACACAATCCCAGCCGTATCATTTCCGTTTATTCCTAGAAATAGAACTACCATATTTATGAGCTACGACATGAAACATGAAATATTCGAAATATAGTTGCACAAAGAGTTAGAATTGCTCTATCTTACTATCGGAATTTAAAATATTTTTTATTGGAAATTCAATAAATAGTCAAACTTGATAGTTTAATGGTTAATTTTATGAGGTACCTTTCTGGTGACTGATTTGATGCGTTGATTGTATTCGTATGCATTTGTGTTATCACAGAAAAAATCATTTTACATGAAATAATTAGAACAATCCTAGTGATATTAATGATATGAATTGGAATTTCAATTGATTCCTTATCAAATAAAATAGTTTCAAAATTTTCAAATATATAAAACCATTCAAACTTTTGCTGACTTCTCAGATTTAGCATAATTAATAGTATTTTGCAGTGGTTTCATGTAATTCTTACGCTGTATTTCAACCTTTTCTTCATATATTTCTTCATTTTCAAACCAAATTACATTATTATGGTTCTAAATTGGATGTTTGACAGTAAGTTTTCGATTGTAACTTTTTTTCAAAAAAAAGAAAGAAACTTTTGTATACTCATAATGAGAACGCATTTAGTAACTTCGGAAATAATACGATGAGAGTTATTCATGAGAAAATTTAATAGCACACTAATTCATGTATGCTTTCACTTCTTAGTAGTATAATGAATTATTGCATAATAAGACCCAAGTTCATTAAGAGTTATTGGTTATTAATGTTACCTGTTGTCTCCTGTTGACCTTTAACCTAACCTTCATTATTCTACAAATATTCAATAGTTGAATTCTTTGGAGAGATGAATTAGATTGGAGAAAAAAAATACAATTATTCCTTGTCTAACAAATTGAGATTGTTGGTTAATGTACGTTTTGAAAGCCAAAAAATATTAACAATTATCGTTTAATTAGGGAAATCAGAGATGGTCGACGAGTAATATCAAATGCTATATGTCGACCCCATAATTGATTATGTGGTTTAAGGACGAAAAAAAAAGAAGTTCAAATGACATGCATCTTTCTCGTTAGCCTAATTGGCCCATTTCTCCAATCACAGGGAACTTGTTCAGGCTTAACTCTATAGTCTACGAATTAGACCATTTAATTTCTTTTCCTTTTCTGGAAACAAAATGAATGCACATTGGTAAAAATGACAAGGTTTGAGGATATAATGAAAAAATTAAAAAGAGTCTCAATTGCTGGACTTATTCCTTTTCTGTAACAATAACAGATTATGAAATGCATAAATAAAATGCAAAAGAATGTAAGTGTCGGTAAAATTAGGATGATAAACTTGCAACTTGCAACTTCCAACTTACAACTTGCAATTTATTTGCAGCACTTCACACGAAGACAACAACATCGTATTTTGTGCAATGTACAGTAATAATCATTTTAGCGACAGCTTTTGGATCGTTCAATTTATGGCAGTTGAATGTTTTGATTAATTTCAAACGATTTCTAAGACATCAAACACACAGTGATCAATCATCACAAATCATTTCTATTATGATTGGACAAGATGAAATTATGTCGAAGTACTGAAAATCTTTAAAGTGAATGAAATTTTAATTTTTAAAACATATTTTATTCACATAAATGTTTGATCTAAGCCTCTAATCATGTGACAATGTATTTGGGAATACAGTACAACCGGTGGAATGTTCCAAAAATCTCACATGTATTGGCCACCGCATTATGCTTGATAATTGCCAATGATTTAATGAATATTGCTGGCCGAAAGAAACAGAAGTACGTACGAATCACAAAGAGCCAAACACCTAATAATTATTTCACTTCATCCTTCATTAATTCTCTCAACACGTCTAATTTATATTAAATATATCATCAATGGGTGAGCGAGTATGTTATCAGAACAATCTGAAGATATTTGACGGATGATGATCCTACCGAAACATCTTGAAGATATTAAAGGGATGAAACGGAAAATGACACAGCTTCCATTTTTGGATAAGTTGCATCACTTAGTGCCGGAAAAAAAATGTCCCATCTAAGTCTATATCAGTCATTTCGATGCAAATAAAAATGGCCAATAAAGATTTCGGTAAGGATCCAAAAGATTTTGACTTTTTCGCTTTGTATAAAAGTGACAGTTTAAAAATGGCAATTAAATTTAGCTGTTAATAATGGCCGGTCAAAGATGCAGTTGACAGTTTCCGATCTTAAATCGCCTACTCGAAAATTACATTTTTTGTGGGATGTTTGAAATGATAATAATTACTTAGAAAACAGACCTTTTGGTGTAGAGTAGAAAAATGACTCCAATATTTTATTACTATCATCACATTAAGAACCATTTACGTCGAAATTACGTTTATTGTTCGCAGCTACCATTTCCTCAGATTAGTCTTCAAATTTTTTAAATTTAATCTAATCCTTTAGTTTTCCCTTTTAAATCCCTTGAAATCAAAATTTAAAGAAATTTACTTCCTGTTAACGATACGATTACCAATATTAGTAATATTAATCGTGCATCTACTAAAATTTTTTATTTTTATAAATGGAAGTCTCGCGATACGGTTGACAATGACTGCATCATGATATCGTATCCCAACCTCACTGGATTTATCAGTCGTTACAAGCTTTCGAATTCGAATCTCATAGTTATTATGGAAATGATTACTCAGGTGATTTATGTAACGACAAATTTTATGAATGATCTTTATTATTAGGACAGAAAACATTTTAGAAGTGATTACAGTTAGCTTTAACCTTAAAATGAATCAGAATGCTATCAAGAGGGTGGATGTTTTCACCACATCACATCACCTCAAAGGCCAAATTACCATGATAACTAGAAGATTTGATGGAGATACGATCGTTTTTCGATACCTTACGGCCTTCGTCAAATAAATATAAGGCACAACGTGCAAGGGTATTGGAAGATCGAGTACTGTACAACTGCTTGCCACTTTCAACATCAAACCAGAACAGTAAACCTTCGGCTACACCATCTGCACCGATAATAGCTTCCGATGATACTTCGGTAAGGCAAATAAATTCCGGCATTTCCGATGGGTTTTCTGGCATTGGCTGCAAAGAAATTACAGATACAGGAATAGCATAAACAACCAAATTTGATTATTTATGGCTTCAGCTAATATTTAAAAGTTCGCGTACAAATGATAGTACTAAAATAACGTATCCGTCAATTAATCAGGAAGCAAGAGATTATAAACAACAATTACTACGGGAGCCTAACTTAAGAAATTTGTTGATCTGTCTAGTTTTTTAAGAGCTTGGTAAATTTTAAAAAATTTTATTCATAAAAAATTTTAAATATAACTATTTTGGAATGCTATTGCCAGGCATAATTGCCTATAAATAAGGAATGTTTTAACACATGTTTTAACAGTTTAAACAGATAGAAGAAACTGAACCTTGTCAAATCGAAAAGCCAAAAGTTCAAATGGATTAGAAAATACTTCATGCTTCAAAACGGAAGGCTGAAATAAACCAGATTGTATTCGAATTTACGTGAGCAGCTCAGTCTCAAAACGGTTACATTTCAAAAGTGAAGGTTATTCTTTCCATAAATTCCTAAGAATCCATTCTTATGACAAATTTTCAGAACAAAAATGTGCACTTGAAATGAGAATCCAAGTACCTCAATGTCATAATAAAACGAAATGGCGAGATCATTGATTGCTGAGAGGTCAACTCCTTGATATGCCGAAGGACATGGTTTGGATCGTTTTACAATATCAGGGCAGCTCACGATTTGACCCATAACCGAAATCTTTGATGGTATAACTTGCGCTTGCCTATTAGAAAGGCGGAAGCTGAGCACACGATTTAGCGATGTTTCCAAGAGAAACCCATGAGAACTAATTGGCCAGCATAAAAGTGCATCCGAACATTCAGCGTCCTACAAGATATGCGGTGAAGGAGAAAAGTGATAACCTATGAATCGTCAAGTAAGATAATCTTCCTTCGAATTACCTCAAAATAAGTACGAGGTGGTTTGGATGATATCAATGGACAGCCATTCTCAGTTGTACTTCCATCTATCGACACAGAATCTGAAGAGTGTAGTGGTTTCTTGAAAAACAATATCATCTAAAATAAGTAAGACTGGCAAAAAGATCTTCAGTCTCTCTCCATTTCAACTCAACATCCTAGATGGGAAAATAAAAAAATTAGAACTGCCATGATTTCAGTACATACACATAACTGTAGTGATATAAAGTCGGGTGCTAAGCATACAAGTTAACAACGTTTTTAGAAGAAATCTTATATTAGAAGAAAGCTACTGTCATCAAAATTGACATGAAGACTGTCCAGTTATTTAGTACCTTATCTTAAAGTAGTAACCCAAATATATAGGATATATAGGAGGCAAAAAAAAGCTATCGAGAAGTTTTGTCCAGCTCACTGCTTCTTCTCTATAAAAATTCAATTAAACTGATTTAAAATGGAAAAAAAGGAGATAACTGACCTTGATTATCAGGAAATGAGCCAAAGTTATGGACATGAGGAGAGAAAAGATGGACCAATTTGTGGGCGTCATTGTTATAACAACTAAATTGCATTTCCGGAAACGCATTCACCAAAGTTATCGACAGTGCACCCAAATTAGTCATATCAAGGATGTAGACATCCCTCTCCTTATTTAACATCCCTTCTCGTCGTTGGATATCAGCCAAACTGCGCTTGAAAAAATGTATCAAATGGTTGTCGTTCATCATTGCAAAGTCGTTATTGGGTAGAACAATAATGGTATCGGGCGATGCATAATTCTTATAACTAATTATCATACTGGCAGTTGTGTCGCTATCATGTTTGGTCCGCTTCGACGGCAATGCGCAGCCCTCATCATTGTCAGCTTTTGAGTCTTGTTCTGCATTCTCCCCTTTGCATGAGGTGTTGCTATCATAGTTACTGCTGCATGACTGTCTTGCATTTTCGGCAACTTCAGGATCTTCCGGAATAACAATGTCTCTAAGAGCACAGAGCAGCTGATCCTTGTAAGCTTTAACCTTCAATGTACAGATGCTGCCTCGATGTAAGCGTATTGGTTTCGGCAATGGATATAATGCTTGCTGCCAACAGCCACTTGTTTCTGGACTTGTATCGAGAACTGGTGCACCGGGAAACAATACACAGCTTAAAACAGCGAAAATTTCAGTATTTGTGATATAAGCTAATGGTGATGAGCAATTTTGAAGCGAAACATAGCTAAAGCAATCGGAAATTAACAACTCAATATAATCTAAAGATTATCACATAAATAATACTATTCTTTCCTTTTCAATAGGCTAGACTTTCTCCTCCCATCTTCTTCTTTCTTATCCACCATGCTCATGGACGTTGTAATTAAAATTTTAATTGAGAGGGATATTTCATCGAAATTAACAGTATTTCTAGTAAACGTCCGATGCGTTTGATGAAAGTAACAAACCTGAACCAGGCCATGATACAATGTGCAGTACCATCACGTATTATGGGAGCCATTCGCAGCTCCGTGGTACCATCGTTAACAATTTTATCCAACTCTGCACGACTGTCAAAATTTACAGCAAATATTTCAATAGTTTTGCTCAGAATTTTGTATCCTCCGCGAATTTCAGCCGCTGAACAACACCAGTATGGTTCTAGCTCCTCTAATGTTTCGTAAGCGCCTATAATCATTTAAAAAGTAGCCTGAAGCTCAACTGCTAGTAATGATAAGCATTCCTAACAAACAAGAAAACGTAATTCAAAATGGATGTCTAATTTATATTATGCATGAAACCGGGAAATATGTGACATTGAATTATTCAAGAAATAATTTAATAAAAACAGAAAAGAAAAATATACTATACGAAGCAGTAACGCTATCAGAAGCAAAACGACGTCCACAGAAAACTGCAACATGTTCATCCATTATTGCTACACTCTCGATAATACACGCATATACTGTTGCCTGAAAGATTTATATATCCTATCCCATCCAAAAAGAATAAGGTGAAACCTAGACATTTCAGAATATTAAGAATAAGGCGCGTAGCGCGAAACTCTTACACATCTAGGGACAATAACTGGTGACGATGACAAGATTCGTGTTTGTACATCGTATAACGAACATGCAATACCTTCTCCTAATAAGCCACAGTCCATTGTTTCGGTGATTATTACATCTATCTGCAAAACGAACACTATGTATAAAACACCAAGCTAACAAATTTATGATGAATAATTTGGAGTCAAAAAGAGTTCTCAAGTTCTTCCGAAAAAGACCATCTATTCATTACTTCAAAATTTTTAACTAGAAATTTATTATACATCTCGAAATATCTTTGAACTTATCTAATTTTTGCACCACAAGCAACTACCACCTTTTCAGAGCCAACATCTTCGATGGTAACCTCGGAAGAATGCTTACGAATCACTGCCTCATTCAGTATTTTTTCAGCAATGTCGCACATATTCACGTCAACTTCACAACAGTAGACATCGCGTTTGAAGTGCCTTTAAAGCCAGTTATCAAAGAAAAAGAAAAACCGCTTTATTGCATTATCCATCCAAAAAAAAACGGGAGAGAAATGTTCTCGAGAGTTTCATTTTAAATTTAAATTTATTTTTAATTTGCAGCTTATGTATTAACCAAAAATATAAAAATTCAAAGCAGACAATCAATGTATCCTAAGCTTGAATCTATGATTAACTAAGCATAGGTTGAATGGCGTGCAATTTCAAAGTTGCACTACAACTTAAAAACTACTATCCATAAAATTGAATTAGCCCCTTTTTTAAATCTCATAAGCTAAAGTAATCAACTGGAACTGATTTTTTGTACAGAATTTATTTAATTTCAAAATTAAACAAAAAGTACGCTAACCTGCGTGCAATTGATGTGAGCAAACCAGTACCTGTACCAATATCAAGAACACGGCTTTCTGGTCTCCAGTTAGCTACAAGTTCTATAGCAGTAGCGTAAGCAGCATTACGCTTGACATCATTCAACATAGCCCAATGCCACTGATCCATACTGCAAAAAATGATTTTTAAGGCTGTCAAACGTCAAAAGACCAATTTCTCATTGAAATTTGAACTGTTGTGATAAATGCTACGGATTATGAAAATTATCAGCAGAATTATCAATACTGCTCGTCATACAATGCAACGAATGCCCAGGCACATGAGCTATTACACAATGTATGTAACATAAATGAGTTTCATGAGAGAAAATCTACGATGTCAACTATTAAACCACCACTCTTAATCCACCCACCTGTTGAGCTGCTAATGATTCCAATTCATTATAAATAAGAGGAAATCGATTGAATGCTTAGACAGGGTAGCGTATGGACTCCCTCAAATGTGACTGTTATTGTGACGGTCAGACGTGTATTCACGTTATTATGGCAAGATATATTGCACAAATGATTGGACATTATCATGGATAGTGAGGAATGACGGAAAATATTAGTAAAAAAAAACTTTTCTTTAGACGACTTACATATTCGACTTGATATTTTCCAAGTTTACAAGTGCATAAATATGTGGCAGACCTTCGCTTTCACTGACTGCTTCCTGAGCAAAATCAAAAGCTTCTAACAGTCGTCCTAAATCGAACACTACTGAATTGTCTATATATATATATATATATATATATATATATATATATATATATATATATATATATATATATATATATATATATATATATATATATATATATATATATATATATATATATATATATATATATATATATA
>NW_018108270.1:68857-86790 GCF_000183805.2 Loa loa
TATATATATATATATATATATATATATATATATATATATATATATATATATATATATATATATATATATATATATATATATATATTTATATTTATATAACTAAAAATAAACAATATCCAGTTATCTTGAAAAAATGTAAACAAATACACTCACTAAAAGAGGGATTAAACATCAGTCTAAAAATTCTATATCATGGATTTGAGACAGCATTACTTATATAATTGTCGGGGACAGCATAATGAGCATAAGAAACAAATGCGCCTTATCACATCAGCTACACTTATGACTCCAATTATATACAATGTGTACAGCCTTTTTTTCAATATCAATCTAATCAACTAGCTTCCTTCATAATTCATTGGTATAGAATAAAAGAAGTTTAAATTGAAAATATACATTTCGTGGTGATTTATTAAAATTTGATTTGCAAGCATTAATTTGAGATGTTGTGCCATCTGAATTCATACGTTTCATGAAGCTATTTTCCACGGCACTATACAGACAGCTTCCTATACACATGTGACTGATATGATGCAACAACTACGGTTTGAATATGGAACCAGTAGAGGTGATTCAGCAAGATTAAGTCTTAAGTAACATATGACGAAGTCAAACTTACCAACAACAAAGAAAAACTTCGCCGATGCGTTCAAAACGATAGCTTCATGTGGGAATAACATTCGACTCTGGAGCAGTAACATAATTTGCTTCGAATAATCACCGCCACCACTGGCCGAACCCATTTCCTCCAACACAGTTACAAATTCATCCAGATATTTCCGCCGATCCTCTAGCTCAAGGTCATTGAATAGTGTCATGTAAAATCGTGCTGCATCATCATAGTTCTTTAGCGCGGCTGCATGCCGTGCTTCCCATAGAGCCAATCTCATCCGTTGCTAAAATCAAATTTCTGCATATTTATCACATAACTTAACCGGACGCTATCTAATGTGGATCAAATGATTGCTGACCCCTCACTTGCTCAACGCTATTTACGGTTTATAGAAGATTGTATGACCTCTCACTGCTGACCCCTCATTTGCTTAACGCCATTAACGGTTTATGGAAAGTTGTATGACGACGGACTCATCATCTAATATCGTCAGGAATACAAAATGTGTCGTTTTAGGAACGAGACAAAAATGTTACTCGGGATTTTATGAATGACAATTATCTCGCAGAGTACAAAACACTGTCACATTTCATTTATTACAATTAACACAAAAAAGTCCTATTAATTCCAAACTTCTATTTTTCTTCTAAACTTCTAAAGTTTTAAAGCTTTTTTTTAGAGCTATTCTAAAGCTCTAAAGTTCTATTAATTCCATTACAGTCAATAGTCCGAATAGTTAAAAGAAAAGCACGGAAAATTGAGATTATTAATGAAATATGTTACTGTAAATACTAAGCTTCACAATTTCCCAGCCATTTTTATCTTTAGTGAATGGAACATTTCATCAACAATTTTAGTGCTTTCTTCCTAGTCCTTTTTTTGTAACCACAACCAACTGACTGACTAAGGATGAGAATCAAGGATCTAGTCTTTCTCGCAAACACCATACGGTTTAGCGCAAAGAAAAAAAGTACTGAAAATCATCTTGAAAACATCAAACAATGTTGAAAACATTCAGCCAGCAACTTTTAAATATTTTATTCACCCATCTATTTACATCATTATCGTACATGAGCATTTTATATCTCATTCACCCGCTCTACTACAACATTAAACTTAAACCTTTTATCCCCAATGCACCAAGCTGAGAAACCTATCGACTGCTATACAAGAATGTAATTGGCAGATGAATGTTACTCCTTATATATCCACATCAAGAGTAATCAATCATTTTATTCTTTCATTATTTTATAAGCGGTTGCTTAAGTAATTAGAATTGAAGTATGCAGTAATCTCACCGGCTAATCATTATGAAGATTTGAAAAGTAAAGTTTCTTCTGGCATCGTCGGATATTTGCCCAGATATTTCATATATTGGGTACGTAAGTAATATGCAAGGGCAATGGTTATGTTGTGTTGCGTATGACGAAAGATTTTCAAATGATCACCACAGCGTGATCATCCGTTATGATTTTCTATCTTATCTAAATTGCAAAACATAGCAATGGATACAATAAAACATTGCTGAGGAATATCGTGAAGCATGCTTTTCATACTGAATAGGCGTGTTATGTTGAACCCTTAACTTTTTACCAATGCTTACTAGCAAAGTGCGTTATTTAGTTTCCGTTTTTTCATTATTCCTATCACTATTTTCCCCCGATGTCAAAAATCTCGAAGTTTGCAATTTATCCATTCTCTTCGCTTCACTTTCCGGCAAATATTTGCGCATCGCTTTTTTGCCAATCTTAACTTATCATCGATATCACTACCCATATCCATACGCTCAGCTAACGGTTTTCCGTACATGTTCATCAAGCGTACTTGGTCATTCGTCGTTACCAGCAGATCATCGGGTGGATAAAGTGCTGCAGCCACACAGCGGTATTCAATATTCAACATATTGAACAGCATTGCTGCTTCTTCCTAAAAGCCAAATCTTCAAAGAATTAAAATTGCACCCTTCTAAATTGACGATGACGAAATAGACAGTTGAGTAGCACAATCAATAAAACAATGAGTGGAAAATCATTTATAAGATGTAAGGGTGAAGTTATCAGGAAATCTGTATAAGCAGGTCCAAGTTAAGGATGATGAAAAACCATTTTTTTTTCTAGTCCACAGTGTAACTGTAGCTGATTAAAATGTGAAAGGTCAGAAAAATGTCAAGATTTGCAAAAAAGAACTTGCCGAATGCATGATTTCGAGTCCAATCTTATGTTCAGATAGAAAAGGGGCAATTCGTCTCCGAACGGGATCGACATGTTGACGATCTCCTGGCCCAACTACCAATACATCCAACTTTGGTTCAAGCATCGCAAAAAAATGCACTGACTCAGGAGTGATATCATCTGGTGTAAGAACACGCCATGAGAGCACGGCTTTCGGGAAAATTGCAATTGGACCATAGAGAAACTGACCATCGTACAGACGAAAACCGTACTTACTGATACTTCCAATACCAATCTGTTGACATTCTAGCATTTGATCGTTTAGTCGTGACAAACTTGTCCTTGGCCCTTGATCGTTATCATCTGCAAAAGAGATGTGAGTCTCATTTTTTCAATGCTTGCTGCATTATTCTCTTTTATCCACTGCCAGATAGTATAGAAAACTTTCCTCGCTTATGTAACATGTTGAAATGTGAAGAGAGCCATTGCACTTCAAACCAATTATTTTTCACAGAATAGAGTAGTTAAATATATCAAATTTTGCATTACAAACATGAAGTTAAAGTTGATGAATGCCTCGAAAGAGCCGAAAAAATTAAACTTGCCGAAAGGAGTGTAGTGATAATCAGTCAACACTTCACGATTGCTGTAATTAGATGAGAACATCCGCAACTGACATAACAAATGCCTTAGTCTTAACATTACAATTTCCTAAATCGAAGATGTCTTCTGAAATCAAGTATCGCTTATCGATAGTTTTCTTCATTTATTTCTTCTCCTTTTGACTTCTGAAAGCAACGAGGAGAGCTTGTAATCTTCGTCCACTCCCCCAGAAAGTCTAAGAGACATATCAAAATTGAGAATTTGTCTTTATGCGGGAAGGATGGAATCGGAACAAACAATATCTTTCTAGAGTGCTAATTAGTCCAGAAATTAGACAAAATGGAGATATTAACTGCTTGTTCTGTAAATCTTTAATTTACCGAAGAGAGTTGAAATTTTGCACTGCAAGTTTCCACAGATTAATTACGAGAAACATATTTAGGAATATAATACCGAATTGAAAAATAACAAAACGCCCTTTATGCACATTTATTGAACTAGAATAGAAACAGAAGCAAGATCAGCTACTACTCAGTTCAAATTATCACAACTTCAAAAGAGCAAAGACAACCAAATTGTATCACATAATTTGTTGCTTGACAATTATATTTTTCAAAATGTCCAAACTTTCAAGAAGTGAATCTGCAAATGCGTCTGCACTGCGCTGATCCTGGAAAAAACGCTTTTAATGCAAAAGTTTAAAAAAAAATTTCAATTCCCTTGCTATTTCATCGACTTATTCAATACAATGTTTGAAATCACAAATTTAGAATAGCATCTATCACCGTTCAGCAAAGATTCCCTTGAAAGGTCGAAACTGGTTGTAAATCGGCCTCGCAACTAAGCCTTATGATGGTTGCCTTCAGAAAGCTTCGCTTAACTCCCACACTAATTAGGTTGTCATGATTTAAAACACTTAACATTTTTTTGGAATAGAATTTCCTGTCGCTTACAAAATGTATTTGAAAACTGTTGTCATTTTCGTTTGCGTTTCTGCAAAATATTTCAGTAAAATTGTGTAGTAATAACCTCATAGGATGAAATAAGAGCTCCAATTTTGCTGTTGAGTACGTTGTAACCAATACCAAAACCATTAGGAACAACCGGGCCAAATCCACCAAATGTTATGGTTTCTGTCGAAAGAGTTGATGTTGACAGAATGAAACGATTCATATATTTGTATACTGCACTACTGAATAACTTTGGCTGCGACCAACCAAGCCTCTCAGCAGTACAGCGTAAACCCATCAAGTGACGATCGAAACCTTGTCCTTCAACGGAAGTACACTTTAATAATGTAAGTGACAACAATAAGCCATCGTTCAAAATCGTAGCACTGTCAACTACATCAATTACCTGTTGCAGCTTCTTTCACTAGTTGTGAATGCACTGAAGAACATTTCTTCACATGTTCCCCAATATTATCTTTGTTACTTTCAATCGCCAGAACTGCATTTGCCGTAGCACATGTTGCTGAACGCACGCACTCTGTTCGTCCCTGAAATATATCACAAAATGTATCATTTTTAAGCTTACTGGAAACATAACTACTTTATATAAATTACCACCTGCATTTTATTGGTGGCAGTAAATACGAAAACAAAACAAATAAAGCGCCAATTTTTATTCATTGATTTTTATTCACCGTTATCAAAAATGAGCAGAGAAATAAAAGAGAATTTTAAAAGCTCATGGAATGAGTTTTAACTTTACTTTTAGAAAAGCGGCAGTACTGCACGATTCATAAGATGGAACGAATTCCTTAAAAAGCTTATAAAAAGCTAGCTGGATCGCTAACTGTATGACAGAGTCTGGTGAGAGTTTTGACTGTTTGATAACTTGTCGGTTCATTTCAAAATATTCTACAGAGCTGAAACGCACTCTGGACCCCATCGCAATGTGTTTTGCTTGAGCTTCTTGAATCCTTTGACGTATTGAGTCGGTTAACATGAATTCTGCAAAATATTTTACGGCGCTTACCAAAAATTTCGAATGATTTGGAAAATTGAAATTATTGTTTGAGTAATGTGAGTAATCTCTGTGGAGTGATACAACTTGATATATGTAGGAATTACACTTTTTGACGGTAACTGCTTAATTTCATTATGATACTGTTCAATCTCAAATTGCCCATACCACTTCTTTCATAGAATGGTAGCTTAAGCTACTGCTGGGCGTTTTTTCTTTCTCACAAGACATTGCTTTTTAGAAGCATATCAAAATTCGAAGGGAGGGGGGGGGGGGTTAAGGAATATCAGAAATACTAACCAACTGGTCGTAAATGATTTTCTAAATGTGCTCCAGCACTGAAGGTCTGGTTGGGATGTACGAAATGATTTTGTTTCGTATCGCGGAATGATTCTTCCATTAAGCGAAGTACAGCAACACCATCACCCCAGCTATGTTCAAAATTTATCGTAGCCAAACCTTGTGCATCGACTATCAATTGAAAGCATTTATCGAACCATCTGAAAAGTAACATACACTCATTTATTCAACCAGGAAGATCAACAAGATAGGTTAAATGTCATGACAATATAAATGTTTGAAAGGATCATATTTTGACTGAATGCTTAAGCACTAGATCTAACGTAGTTGCAAAAGTTAGCCGGTCTATTCTGTATTAAAAATTCATATGAAGTCCTTAAAAATTCATGCCTGTTACTAGCGTCACCACCACTTAGTAAACTCTGGGCCAATTGATTTAAATCGTCACTTCTTAGTGGATCCAGGCAAAGGACAAACAAACTATTATCAATCAATGCCAAGCTTGCCGAATTACTGCCAACTGAAGACAACTCAGAACGAACCTAAAATATATTTGAATTATGACAAATCCTTCCATGTCTCCTCATCAACACAGTTTTTCATAAACCACTTATCCAAGTGCATCAAAGAGAGGCTATAAGAATTGTTATAAACTGTTAGGTCACAATGATTAACTTTACTCAAAGTAATTTTGAGAAGGATAAAAAATTATGGAAGATCTTAACAAAAAATCTGACTTCTGCCCACTGGTCGCGTTCGAGTGAGGTCAAAGACCCGACGCAATCTTCCGGTTTTAGGTGACTTTGTTCGGATAATATGATGGATAAGCAAGCCTGAACTTGCTCTGCAGGCATAAGTGAACCTGTAAATATAAATGCAGTAACAATAAGGAAACTTGCGAGTACCGAACAAGTTAAATGCATTTATGCCATTTATGACGTTTTGACACATATAATTCGTGAACTGTTCATTTCAGTCATAACGTACCATTTTTATCAAATAAATCAACAGAATAAATTCTTCCCCCACATAAGACAATGAAATGTTTAGAATCGGCACAATGCAGAAGCCAATCCTTCCCTTTCTGTGGAATACGCGAACAGCCAAAAAGTGATTTGTATTGGCTCATATCCAATGGAAATGCACCAAAAGCCGCTGCGCCGTACCATCGCAAATTTTCCGACAAATTCCTTGGGAGGTTTTATAATTATATTTACAATCCACAAAATATATTTCATCTTTCCTTGCATTCTTTTTTTTCCAGTCATTCTTTATAAATAGCTCCTAATAAAAATGTAAATATTAGTGAGTTAAAGTTGGCTTTCAATGGTTTTATCGATCACAGATCGGTGAATTAGAGAAAAGAAAATTTTAACATTTATAGAAATAGGCTAACTTGCAAATCCATCTGAACGATGCTAAAGTGGCAGCCTTGGGATTTGTGTAGTATATTTCAGGCGTTAAACATTGTGCATCTAGAGCACGCTTAATACGACCGTATGAAATAATTAGATTTGTTGCGCGAGTAAGCTGAAATGAGTAATAAAACATCCTATTTAAATGGTAACCTTCAAGAATCATATCAGCATTTAACTCAGTTGGTGACAGCAGTAGACATCAACTAAACGACATTCACAGTCCCCTAATAATCTTATTTTTATGTATATCGTGACCATCTGATGTAGTCAATACATGCATGCAACTGGCAGACGGTAAATTCAATGAAGAGACCGGATCGATAACAGATTGCAATTTTATTAATTGCATAACTAATAAAACTGAACTGAGAAATTCACTGATGACTGATTCTTACCTGGTCATTATATGCTGGATCTGGATCCGGAGCGTAAACCATGAATGGATTATAATTAATAGGGCACGGAAGACGATCACTTAGGTACATGTCAAACCATGGTTCTGATATGAAGCTTGTATGTAGATTTCGTTTATCATGTAGTATGAGTTCTCTTTGTAGTTCTGAAAGCAGCAGTATTTTACTACCTATAAAAAGCAAATTAAGAAACAAAAGATTAATTGAATTTTGTGATATATACCAGGACTTACCAGGACCTTCATGTGTTAGGAAATCTTCCACTAGCTCTTTCAGCAACTCTAATTCTCCTTTCTGAAGTACGGCTTCTGCAGCTCCTATAAGCCTAAAAAAAAGAGGTTATTTCCCCATACTTTATGTTATTATAAATGGTTAGCTCATAATGCAGTAAAATAATCACCATATAAAAGATTATATTTCGGGGAAAAAAAGGACCTGCGACAAGAATCTGACAGCTTTGGAATCGGCAATCGTCGAAGACTTCTTTGGAATTGGTAAGTTGGAATATCACTTTTGTGAACATATTGATAGTCATCACCCCTCAACTTTTGAGCACTGAAAACTTTTTTGATGAATGATGGATCCAGTGTAATGCAATTGTCCAGAATACACCAGATTCCGCAGTAAGATGAGATAAACGAAAACTTAGTACCCTGCTATTACTTGGATACTTTTTGTAATTTGGGTGAATGGAAAAGATGCACAAATATTGCCAAAATGGAAATATTGAGGTGTAATTCTCGAATTTTCTTCACATGACTTCCATATATTCAGTAATATGACTTACGCGCAGCCTGTTGACATTTTGCGCAGTTGAATCAATGAGATCCCTCTCCGTGACATTTGCATGGCTAGGCAAATTGATGCAAAGTGAAGATTCAAAATTTAAAATTAGCTATAATATCAATCCATTGAATTCTGCACCTTATATAGCTTTTGCACACATGACATCCTGGCTCTTTCAATTTTGTAATCATCAACAATCCTACTAGTCCACTGTAGAAGAAATCAAGAAACAGCCCATTTCAAGAAAAAACCATTGTTATGATAACAAATTGTTCATACATTCTGATATAAATCATTTGAAATTTATTTGACATAGTTTAAGTGAATAAGATAGTGATATGCTATTAATGGAGTAAACGATAGATTAATACTATTATCCTCAACTTATAAAAATGCTTCGGCTGATCATAACGTTAGAATATTTATAAAGGAACAGAGATAGGGCTGTGAATTACAGCTCAATTTTAATTAAATAAATGAATGCGCACAGAGCTTGTACATATGCAAAAACATATAAGGGATATATAAGGAAAAATGCAGAGTAATTAATAAAAAAATTCACCACGAAGCAACAATTCATATATGTACTGGTTTAGCAGAAGCCAAATATATGCAAAAGTTTTTAGAAAGCAACCAGGAAGTTCAAACTAGCTAACATTTCAAAGTGATAAATAGAAAGGCTTAGGTAACTCAATTATAGCAACAGCGTTGCATGTTAGAATTGATGCTTAAATAATGCTTTCTTCAACAGCCACGTTTCACTTTCAATATCCGTTCACGAGCCTCGTCGCGTTTCAAGTGAAGTTGCTGACGTATTTCAGTTCTGGAACAAATGCGCTTATTCATATAACTTTTAATCACAGCATTCATTACATGGTTACAAATAAGATCCCAAAATTATTCTGAGAAAATCTGAACATAATAAAGGTAAAAAGAGATAAACCTTGAGGCGGAAACAGCTGTGAAAGTCTGTATTTGGCCAAGCATTTTTGCTTCATGAAATTGGCTGTCAGTCATTTTTGTGGTATCCACATAAGGTATCATACGACGATAGGGTACATACCGACGCCCACATCTACGAAGCGTTTTCTTTTCACTTTCCGTTAGTGACACTGAATAAATAAATGAAAGCCATTAACAACGCAATTCAGCCATACCAATTCCTTGTAGTAGCCCAACTATGCGGTAGACTGACATCGTCAACGGATATCGCGAAAATGACCAACAATTTAACCAAACAATGAAGATGTTGCGGAATACGAAAAACTATAAAACAGATTACCATCAGAATTCTTTCCTTTCGGAGTAGCCAGTCTCTGCAAACGTGCGCTTAGCTGCGGTACGGTTACAGAATTAATATGTTTAGTCAACTTGGTAAGCCTTGGAGATTGTCGAACTTGTTTAGTATTGAGTCTTCTCGTCAGCTCTTTCACACCAACCTATAAAATGCGAAGGGAAGGGTGATTTCTCAACTTTGGCTCCTTTAAAGAAATTCAAGCTATCTTTAAAAAGATATGGAAGTCTCGAGAAAACTCGAAAAAAATGAGCAGCATGCCTTCAGTGGCTTTTGTTTACATGGTAGTGGTATTCTGGACCGTGGTGCAACATCAGCGTAGTTCTGCTCCGTTGTGAAAGCATTTTTTGTACCGTACAATTTTGAAAATGAAAAATTCATCTTTGATGGATCTTCATCAACATTCCTGAACTTATACCTGAACAAAAATACATTAAACAACAAAAATAACAACAAAAGAGACCCACAAAGACTTTTCACCTAGTCTTCGAATCCCATAGAATCTACTTTAACGACTAATATCTTCAAAATTCCTTGACGTAGCTATATATTATAAATTTCCGGAATACAAGAAAAT
Organism: Loa loa; assembly: GCF_000183805.2. Lineage (NCBI taxonomy): Eukaryota > Metazoa > Nematoda > Chromadorea > Rhabditida > Onchocercidae > Loa > Loa loa. The sequence continues at coordinate 79,001 of NW_018108270.1, forward strand.
AGTTCCGATGACGAAACCATTCCGTTCACTGCTTAAATATATAGCAAAGGCGTACCCGATGGCCTTCAATGCAACTCCAACTCCAGTTCCAGGCTTTGTTATCTTCGAAACTTTCGGTGTAGCTAATCTCTAGAAAAGTACAAAATATATAAGTGATTTTATAAAAAAAATGCTTACTCAATTAAAGGTTATCAAGGGTGTAAAATCAGTTTGGCGTAGTATGATTGAAAACTGAATATTGTTTCCCACAAGCTTAAGATTCTAGTCGTCAAACTATTTCTAATTAAGGCTACCTTGGTATTCATTTACAGCATATCACTGAATTAAAGATGCAGAACATAAATTCCGCAATTACTAAATTCCTGATCACATTCATTCGGATCATGTGAGCACTGAATAATTTGGATAATTGTTTCAGTCAGGACTGCAATTATAATCACAACCAGAAATCGAAAGTTATCGGACATTCGATGTGTAAAATAAAGCTAAGTTATTCCTTGTCTTTAAAGTTAATTGTTAAATCTAACTGTGCTTACAAATGGTAGCTCCAGAAAAACAAATTTACCTTGAAAATATCAGGGACCGCCTTTTCATGTTCTGCAAACATCCGCTTCACATTTGCATCTGCTTCTTGCAGAGTTGGTTGTTTTTCAGTCAATTTCTGATGGAGTGCGGCAAATCGTGCAGCATCTAAATCTTTATGTAAGCATTTCTATAATTTTTTATTACCTTTATCTAAAAATTATGAGTCCCTGAAAGTTCTCTTTCCACGATTTTCAGAAATAACCACACAAACATCGAATCACGCTACTTGGTGAACAAGAATCTTCACTTGTTATGGAAAGATCGGCAAAATGTGAATGGAAGTTGTGCTCGTAAATCATAAAATATCCAAGATAGGACTATAAGAACTGAAAATGCCTATATTTACATAACGTAGTACATAATAACATAGCAATGTTATGTATGTAATGCAAGAACTAATGACTCACGTGCACCACGAGCAGTAGATCTACCCTTGCAAGGAGTGCTTATATCTTGTTCCATCTTTCGACTGGAACTGGGACCATTTACTGATACGAAATTGGCTTCTTGGCTACATTGAAGGATGTTTTTTTTCTCAACTGAACCTTCACCTGGAAAAGATGCGAAAGAATATTATGATTTTGTAAAAAATATTTTCAAAAAAAACTCTCCTCTTTTTCTTCGTAAAAAACACTTTTTCTTTTTGTAAAACATTCCCTAAATGAAAGGTTATATAAGAATCTAAAGTTGTAAAACAAAAAAGAAGGAAACTTCCTAACTTGCTACAATTAAATTCTCGGTGTACTGTTCCATATCGCTACCACTAGTTCGTTCAACAATAAAAGTCTGATTGAGTGTATCATTTGATGAACTTTTAGGCGAACACGACAGGACCGTCTGAAAATGGGATGGAAATCATGACAATGCAAGATGAAGGAACTGTACTCGCTCATTGATTACTCTTTTTTTAAATAGCTCGCCATTTTATAACTAAAAACTATTACGAAACAAGAGATATCACATCTTTAGAAAGTGAAGTGGGATTCAAAAAATATTACAGGGTAAGATTGGAGGATAACATATGACCAAATAGCAATATAAAGAAACAGTAACGAAAATGCAGAGAAGAACCCATACAGTGGTAACATCATATCAATACCTTAGATTCAGCAACTTTTTTTGGAGTAATATTTTCTTTATTGCATCCACGATGTTTCCAAACTTTAGACAATTCCATTATCAGCACTTCTTTCTGAAAAATTTCATACAGTAGAACTGATATTTCCAGATGATTTCTGTCTATAAGCAGCTAAATAAACCTATCCTCAGCAAATAATTGTTTTAAATGTAACCTGAAATACATGCCATTTACCTCGCAGCATTGCTCGAGTTATTATTATATGCTGCTTGAATACGGCATGCATGACGAAAAATCAATCAATTCGAACCAGCCAAAATTTAACTGATCAGGAAAGAAATCGGCTGGTTTCACTAATCAGGAGTGACACAATTATCGAGTTGGAACAAGTTAAAAGTTAACTTACTCTGTAAGTCACAAGTAAGAAAACAAACACATATACATCCACATAAAGCAATAATTCTGAAAAAAATTGTGTAACGATAATAACCTTCTGATTAGCATTCACTGAGTAACGTTTTGCGGCTTTTCTTAACTGGGAATATTTCAGTGTAGAAAGACGATTTCGAGTATCTTCCAAATCTACTGATTTGTTTTCCATTTTCCGCTCAAAATAATAAACTGAAAATTTAAACTAAAGGAAAATGAATTAGTAATTAGCGAAGAAACAACAAAATATACCATATGAAACTAGTACCATAAAATGGCAGAGAAAATGATGTGATTCATGGTAAACACCAGAAGATAAAAGGAGAATCATTTCAATCTCACTAAAAGCAAACCAGCTACTCCCCAATCACCACACTCATCCCCTCCCCCGCTTCTGCATTGTCCTTTGCTTCATCTAAATCTCCCTCCGCGCCCATTTGAATTGACCGGTGACAAAGGTCACTATGCGATCAGGGTACGGGTCAGTTCGCGATGGATGATAGGGAGGGAAAAGTGATGCTGGCACTACAATAATAGGTATAACTTTGATGTTTTTCATACTACTCTCGTGCGTATAAGAAAGTCTGTTGGGTCATAGGGCAATGAGTCACCATTCAATAATGCTTCTGCTTTCAAATTCATGGTGAAAACCCTGAAAAACCGATGAATTTAATTTTAGATTTAGTTTTAGTTTTTCTTTAAAGTTTTTTTTTCTTTTTTTGAAAACAGCGATGGATTTAGTTTTTTTTTTCCACCAGGAATATTTCTTACATTTAATTTTAATTGAGACAATTGTAAGTGGAACTTACTTTTATATGGATTGTGTAGTCGTAATCGTTTTGAAATTATATTGCTCTAGCCGTGATGTCCTCTTCAATAACCGCTAGTTCCACTCGTTGGATTCACACGGATCCGTTATCGGCATTGTGGAATATGTCAGATGATGTACCGACCAATGACGTAACAATAGGTCCGGATCACAAAACTGTTATTGTCTTGGATCATTCACCCGATTTTGCCACTTCTTCCAACTTTGTTAGCTTTATTTTTTTCGCGTTCAATTAAAGTTTTGAGCCAATTAAATTTAAACAAAATTGTCATATTTGCCCATCTTAATTTACTGCTTCAGTTTTTTCAGTTCTGTTTAATCCCTGGCTTGTTTGTATGGTAGAAAATTTTGCTATATATATATGCAAATTTTTGACTTTGGAAGTTGTCTGTTTTCGTAACGATATGTAAGGATAGGAAGATATCTTGCGGGATGGTTCGGCAGTTCTGAATGAAGCCATGGATAATAGCGTAATCATTGATATGCTTCCAGAACAAGTTAAAATTATTTTGCAGAAAATTGATATCCCACTAAAAGATTCAACAACGGGACAGATGCGTGTTGTGAGTCAGGTGGAGAAGACGCTTTGGACTTGTGCCGTTGAATCAGCCTTTGAATTCCATCGAATTGTTGATGAAATTTATCCAGATGGTGTGCGACTAATACGTTTCGTGATTTCCGATTTTGTTGGAAGATTTCTAACACCAAACTGGGGCACACAACTTATCTCATTAGATCAGGTTCATATCTCATCGTAAAATAGGTATCATGAAATATGAGATCCTAAATTTACTGATATAGTAGATAAACTTTAGTGTTAAGGATAAAAATTTTTCCATAATGTAGGTATCATTTTATGTTGTTAATGCCTGAGCACCTTACGATTCTTTAGCAAAGTAATTTTTTAGTGCTCTAATTTTATAATTTGGTTTTTTCTTTCTTTTTTTAGTTATTGAAATCATTCGCATCCTGTGGCGTCCCGGATGCTAAAGCAGATTTATCATCCTGTTCAATAATTAATGGTATCTCGATCGCTGTTGAAGCTATCAGTGAGTTGACAGAGTTACAGAAAAAGCAGTCTGACTTGAATTCCGGTTTCAAGTATTTTGGAAAATGTAGTAAACGTGGCGAAAACAGTACGAGACAGTATAATGATGACGAACAGTTTGGGAGCAAAGATTTACTCGACTTTGTTGATGATAAGAAGAAAACGGACTTGAGAAATAAGAATTTTGCGGTAGGCTTTAGGTATTCATTCTCTTAAAGGTATGTGTTGCTGGTAGGGATTATTTTTACTTCGGATTCAAGGAATATAAGAAATTAATGAGCATTTTTGCTTTCTTTTCAGGGTCGACTGAAAAGATTATCACTGCAAATAAAGCTTGCAGAACGAGGAATGCATGCATTAACAGTCGAAAATGGTATCAAAAAAGCGTTTCCAAATATGGGCTCGATTGTTGTTTTCACTTCTCTTAAGAGGTATATGTTGTAGTTGAACAGTTTTGATATTTAATTTAAAGAAAAATAGTACCATTTATAAAGGAATCAGTATTACCAATTGAGTTGCTTACTTTAAAACACATAGTAATTTGTAAGCAAGTAGTAATTGATTGATTGTTACTACTGAGGATATTTCAGTGATGAAGATATTGCGATGTTGACGAAACATATCACTGAAGATATTATCAGTCGCAATAAAATTGTAAAAGCTTTGGATGGTGACAAAAAGTTAGTGCTAAGAAGCGACCTTTTTGTTGCAATTAAATTCAGGGAATGGTCAAACTTTTTGTTACGCAAGAAGAGAGAAGGGAAAGATGGAGAAACTCCGATGGATATTTTGTACAGATACTTTTTGTTTTAGTTTTGCTCCAATCACGCATGTGCAAGTTTATTTTATCATTATTTATCCTGTGACAGATGGCAATAAGGATAAAATCTATCTTCCGACCGCGAAACCGCTCACTAAGGTTGCTTTATTTTATTTCTTCAATTACTTTGGAACACGACTTTCTATTTTTTTTTTATTCACATGACCCCTTTATACATTCGTTTCAAGAAATATTTTATCAGTTAGAAACTTATTTTTTGTAGCTGAATGAATACGTTTCATGTAGTGTTGTCTGCGCTGAAGCTGGTCTATCACTGCGACCTGTTTTGCATGGTGTTATTCTGAAGCACTTTGATTTAGCTTCGACGACGGTTACTAGTATACCAATGAAGGTTAGCTTTTACAAATAAATTCTTACAAAGTCTAAATTCGGAGGTTTTAATCCGAATTTCGACATTATCACAATTTTCAGGAAGAAGCACAACAGGGACAGTCGGTAAACTATGATGTAGAGGTATTTCATCCACGTCGAAGTCATCATTTGTTGCATCAGTACGGCTTGATCGGGCCAGGTTCTAAATTACGGGTCAGTGTTAATCCTGGCGACTACGAAACCGTTAGACTAGCTTGGACAACTCCATCCGCTAAAAATCGTTGGAATCAGGTCTTTGATTTGTTTTCACTGTATAGTTAATGAAATACGGGAACAGGGAATAAGAATAAATATAAATGGTTTGTTTTTAGTTCCCTCGATGTATCTCTGCACTTCCGATATCGCCAGCAAGCGTCAATGGTCGACCATCTGTCTGCCTTACTTCATTTCTTCTCAGTGGTAGGAATGTCATGCTCGAAGTAACATTTTATTATTAAAACTTTCGTTTTTATTTCAAGTTTCAGGCGTGGAAGAGAACTTTTTTTGGGCATACGGGTTTTTTTTTCTCTTCATTAGAAATGAATAAGTATGACTGAACCGTAGGTGTAACTCAATTAACAATCCCTTTTCATCGAATTTGATTTAAGTCTTTTTTTATTGATTTAGGTGTTGAAACAAAACGTGCATTTGCCACGAGACGTTACGCCGAATGTTAATCAAAAACTTATTTCACATTTGCTGATGTGTCACGCAGGGAGAATTTATATGCATACAGTGTACATCGGAAATCATCGTAAGTCATAATTTTCGTTTTAAAAAAGTATTTTGTTGTAAAAGATTCCTGGTTTATCATTTGTCTTCTTTGCAGCAATACTTGATGATAGGAAAGTGTTGGCAAGTACGGTATTGCCTAAACCGACTACGGCGCTTCGTATTGCTGATTTTGGTAGTTTTATGAAAGAAACGCGTCTTGTTGTTTCACCAGAAGCAGGTAATTGATGCTTTTACATTTTCATTCAGTTTCATTCAGTTTTTTTTCGTGCACTGAATTTTATTTCCGAAAAATATGCTTCCAGATTTATAATCTTGCGTTATGCTGAGCCTTGTAAAATTAAAATTGGAAACTTCCTAAGTGTGCCTTTTGCAGATGTTTCAGCTTCGTTAGCCGATGATGAATCGACATATAATGAACAAGCACGGAAGCAGTTGTTGAGGCTAACTCGTTACTGGCCCTCTAAATTAAATGAAGCTTTCATATACAATATACCAAAAGTACTGTCATTAGACATTGATTCTGGTTTATTTTCGAGAAATTACTTAGTATTTTACTGATTATTGAATGTCGAAATCAATTACTTCTTTATCCACATCAATAGTTTTGATTTCCAGAAATTCGATCCACTGTTGACTTTAATGCGACGCAGTGAGCTTTCAACGAACGATGTTAATAAATGTCGAGAATGCATCTATGCTTTAATGGCTTACAAGGACCTGAAGGACCCACTTACTTTGAAAAGTGTAGATTGCCTAAAATTCAAAAATCCACTTAGTAGGTGAGATGAGTTTCATTTTTCGAAAACCAGACTTCTGGTAGAAAAAAAAAGAATTATTATTAATGAGGTGTACACAGTTTTCTTCTGGAAAGGTATAAGGTATAGAAATATAATATCATTAAGGTAATATGTGTCTAAGACTTTTACAAGGTCCTTACAGGGATGAACAATTACGATATGCTTGTGAAGAACTATTGAATCATTTACATAACTATGTGAACCATTCAGCGAGACACCTTGAAGTGTTCAACATGTTTCTGCAAGTACATTTTTTATTATATGTTTTAGCATCATTCTGCTATTGATCTTTTTCAGTGAACTTAAGCAAATTTCTTACTACATTCGGTGTAATCTTTTGATTATAATGTCATCTAAGGTAATACGTAGGAAATGTGAATGTGCCTCTGTGTTTCCCAATTGGTTCATTTATATCTTTTATGATTGCAGATTTCGGGTCTTGATCGTGCAACTCATCTTTCCGTGCAAGATGTTTCAGTCCGCACCATCCAGTAATTGTTTTTCATAAATTCCCTTGATATAAAATGCAGTGAGGGTGCATTTGATACCAGTTATCGTATACGGTACAAGCAGAGTGGAACTTATTAAAAGTGAAGTTATCTTGTAGATTATCCGAGATTTATAAATGTTATATCCGTATATATTTTCGTCTTTTGTAGGTTGCAGTCCAGTTCCTCATCGGTTTCAACAATGAGAAGTCAATCACCAATGGATACGATGCAACCGAAAAGTCGTAGTATGTCTCCGGTGGTAAAAAAACCACGAAAAGCCATATATACCTGGGGAGCAAATGGTACTTATAATCATTTGTAGACACATTGGCTAGGGAAACGCTGTTATGGTTTATTTTCATCAAATGTTATTTGTTCAGTGAGATGCAACTTTAAATCCTAAATTTCTTTTCTTTTTAGAAAAGCTGAGTCTTTACGACTACTACCTTGAACGATACCAGAAGGAGCATTTGACGAAATGGAAGGATTTCGTTGGTCGTGTAAAAGCTGGCAACAAACCTGCTGTACTTTATCCAAATCTCGATCTTAGCAAAGCATCTAGCAAAGGTGACGCTGAATCTGTGTGATCCTTTTCCATGTCTATTT
>NW_018108270.1:87048-118368 GCF_000183805.2 Loa loa
AGTGAGATGCAACTTTAAATCCTAAATTTCTTTTCTTTTTAGAAAAGCTGAGTCTTTACGACTACTACCTTGAACGATACCAGAAGGAGCATTTGACGAAATGGAAGGATTTCGTTGGTCGTGTAAAAGCTGGCAACAAACCTGCTGTACTTTATCCAAATCTCGATCTTAGCAAAGCATCTAGCAAAGGTGACGCTGAATCTGTGTGATCCTTTTCCATGTCTATTTATTATTATTTACAATTCATTTCCCATTTGCTTAGAATTCTTAGAAGATTTATATAATTTTTAAGAAAAAAAAACTGCTGAAAACTGAAATAAGTTTTTTGATTCCGAACATTTGAATTTTGTGATTTTGTTCACTTTATTCTAGCTTTTACTTTGTCACTTTTGTATGTTTGTCTATTTTGTCATGCCTTTGTACTTATATTCATAAACTGTAGTATGTTGAAAAGGTTCTTGATAAATGTGTGAGAGTTATGTGTAACAATGATGCAAAATATGGTACGTGAACGTCAAGGGTCGAACGCTTTGACTTTTGTGTAGGAGGGGAGAGTAGGGTCGGAATGCTTGAACTTATTTCTTGCAAAAGATATGGTAGGGAAGCTAACACACAAATTTTAATAGTCATTTTACTTTGAATATCATTCAGCTTATTTGTCCAGAAAGTAATCATTCATTGCTTCACTTTTTTTATGGGTTGACGTGTTTAGCTATGGAAATGGTCGTTATATCTATATTTTTGGTGCTTAACATGATTGCAAGTTGTTTGGCAAGCTATTCCACCGACGTTTAGAGAGCTTAGCAGTAGCAGAATCGATTGAGAAATGAAGTATGAATGGTTTGGCCTAAAGTCTACTACTCTCATCCAAGGCTGATTATTGATTTGGCCCAGAGAGAAGCTCCTATTTCAGTGTTGTTTCCGTACTACTCAAATAGATGTCCTTTTACTAATACGGCTTTTGTTCATACATATTTTCTTATCTTCATTTTTAAGAATTCCAATACAAATTCTTCTTGTGAACTTCGGGATATGGCGCATCTCATCTTCTGTGTTCCTCCTAATCTGAATTTACAAGTACAGAATATACAAAGTTTGATAATGTTTGGTTGCAGTTAAAAGATCGAGCTTCAACTACTTTACAAATCTGTCCTTCTGCTTTCAGCCATTGTAATTAGCCACAGGGTCGTAATCAAATTTTACATTTTATTCAGGAAATCTCTTCAAAAAAAAAAGAAGAAAATTTCTTTTTGGCTTTAAAAAATTACTTTTTAAATGAAAAGAACTTTATAAAAGCATTTCTAATGTCATTTCAGGAATGTACTCTTAATGGAGTGAATCATCCAAAATTTTCGTCTGATTTCTTATTACTAATCATTTGTCACCAGTATGATATATGGCACTATTTACTATGTTTTGATTAATTACGAGTTTATAATAATATATTAAAGCAATTAGCATTAATAAAGCCATTTCTGCATGAATAAACGACGATGGTCAAAGTCATAAAAACATTTATGAATTCTTTTTTTTTAATTAAATTAAATATTATAATTTATTGAAAAGGGCAATTTATTGAAAAGCAAATTCATTTCTTTATCCTCATAAACATCTTATTGATTTGAACTTCAATAAACTTAATACTTGAATTCAAATTGATGCTAAATCAAGAATAACGTGTACGTCAAAAAGATGCGTGAAATAAAAGGATGAGTAATGAGTTAAGCGATTACAACACGTCTGCTATACTATCTCTTGTCATTTTTGATGATTTCCCACAATGATAAGCGATAAGATTACATTTTGATGATTGTTTGGTGTAAAATCGCATGCTTGACGAATGTTACAATGATGAGTTGGTGCAACCGCAATCGAGTATTCAGCAGAAACATAGGTTTGTTACAATTTGCGCTTGCATTTTTTTTTTTTACATTACAAAATGCTTCCTATCACCTTTTCACCTTTCATTTCTTCTATTCAACGCTTTCCAAAATAAATGTTACATTTTAATAATTCAAAAATAAAATAGCCCATGAAATAATTATTTGTGTCGTTTTAACTTCATTATTTGCTTTGCTTATTACATATCCCTCACTATTCTAATCTAAGCTAATTATTCCTTTCATTATATTATTTCATATTCTCAAGCAAATCAAATTTCTTTCATTACATTATTATGCTTCTCTTCAATACTCCCATTTAAAGTTCATTTCAGTTTTCAGTTTATCGTAGACTCTTTTCACTTTTAATTCATCATTTTATTTCAGATGAAATTTTTTGTTTTTCACAAATTTTTCTTTCTTGAATTTAGCTTCTGTTAAAATTACATTGGAAGAGAAATTATTTCTATTTCTTTTTTTAACAAAAACAAATTTCCTCTTTCAAATGTTCATCCATTTAACTTTTTAAACATTTAACTTCAACTTATTATCAGTTAGAGGAATTTCCTCGAATGATAAAACTTGCATTCTAAAAGTCATCTTGCACTTGGAAGGGATAATATTTCATTTTAGATAATTCATTTCCAGTTTACCCTCAATCCACAGGAAGATTTGCATAACATAAAACTTACTGTTAACAACTTCTTTTTCCCTTCATTCCCACTTGCTATTTTCCTTAAGTTAAGTATTTGATTAACAACTTCTTCTGGGACAAACATCACGGAAGAAAATCGTCGCATTTTGAAATATGAAAGTTTAAATTTATCTCTGTATCGATCACTTTTTCAGATCTAGTCCTAATCTGTTAAGTCAATGGAATGTTTTGATAGATAAGGAAAAATTATTCTGAAGCCTTTGTGATCTCTTGATGAGATGTTTTGAAGTATTGAGGGATTTACTAAGTAAAAAAAGAGATTTACTTAGTAAACAATATTTATTAATTTACTTAATGAATATGTACTATTTCGAGACTAAGACATTTGTAGATTTTAAAAGAATTTTTTTTTCAAGGTAAATATTGAAATTTTGCTTGCAAGTCTCAATTTTTTTCAGGGTAAATTGTTCATTTTACTTGAAGATTGGTGCATGCCGACACGGTGATAAATGTTCTAGGCTTCACATACGACCAAATTCTAGTAAAGTAAGTGCCATTTAAACTGTATACCTTTTCTTTTTTGTTTATACTAAAAATGATAAAAGGCCAATCTCTTATGAAATAAAAATTATTAATTTCAAATAATTTCAGACAATTTTATTGAAAAATTTCTACCATTTTGATGGTATCATTCGACAAGGTATGTAACATTACCATATTGTCAACAATCTTGATGGATAAATTAGGTTAATTATTAGGTAAGAAGTGATTAAAGATAAGTGGGATGGATTTCTGTTCTGTCAAGGATTAATAGGAAGAAAATGATAATTTGAAAATGATACATTTGAAGTGATAAGACTGTCTTTGTGATTAGACGATATCTTAGATATTATCTTTTGCAGAACTTTCTAAGGAAAGAGAACAACGTGAATTTGACGAATTTTTCCGTGAAGTTTATTTGGAAATTGATGAAAAATACGGTGAAATTGATGAAATGAATGTATGTGATAATACTGGTGAACATATGCTTGGCAATGTTTACATTAAAGTAAGTTAGATATTATTCATTAAAGTATTGATTGAGGTAATTTAAGACGATGATATTACTGCATTGTTGATTAAATAAAGTAGTAAATAATTCGTAACTTGATTATAATATGATAGAAAATTAAGTACTGCATTTGCTTAATGGTAAATAATACGAATGGTTAAGAACGATAGAAGTTCGAAATTTCAATTTAGTTCCTTCATGAATCTAATGCAAGTAATGCAATGAAAGCCTTGAACAATCGATGGTTTGATGGTAAACCTATTCATTGTGAGCTGTCACCGGTTTCCGATTTCCGTGATGCCTGCTGTCGACAATACGAAAATGGGTCAGGTTTAACATCTATTCACTTACAAATAGAACCGGAAAGTTTCATGACGATACGAGATATTTGATATATTGCAGGGAATGTAGTCGTGGTGGATTTTGCAATTTCATGCACTTGAAAAAGGTAAGCTCGTCATTGAAACGGAAACTGGAGAAGGAAAGCGGAAAAGCACGTCGTAAGAAATCCGCAAAAATGCGGAAGATATCAGAATGCAGCTGTAAGAAGGTAGATGGATCGTTACCAAAGAAATACCAGGACGCCTGCAGGTATGTTAAGGGAATTACTGGATATCTATTAGATTAACTCTGAAACATGGTGACATTACGTCATTTTTTTCTAATTCAATTGATTGCAGTAGTGACGATTCATCTTGGTCCGACTATGGTCCATCATCATCCGGAAATCATCGATCATTGACTCCATTTGCTTTCCGAGCTGATCGATATACATCCGATGTTAGCGAATCAGATTCCGAGACTGATCCGGAATTTGAAGCTCACAAGCAGTTACTGTATGTTGAACAGTGTATTACAGAAAAGTGTGTGATTATGGTCATTCTGGAGAGTTCTCGAAGCAGTTGATTTGTTTAATATCTTTTGTTAGAGGTATAATAAAATGAAACAATGTTCCAGAAGACGTCAACGATGGGAAGAATTGCGTGGTAAATTTGAAATGCAACAAAAATGGGACGAAGATCGCGAACGTAATTTTGTTTTCTCATTGCTCTGAAATTGATGAAGTTTAAAATCAAGAAAGGTTTATGGAAATGATTGAAAGTAAGGAAGTGTGTATCCTAAGTGAGTTGAACCTGAGGTCACTCTTAAATCAACGAGATTGATTGAATCTGAAATCATCTCAGGATTGATGAAATCGTTTGTACTTGGAATCCTCTTCACTACTTTTGCAATATAAATTGATGTTTTTACATGTGATTTGTATTTCAACTCAAATAAATTATTATTTGCTGAATTCACTAGTACCAAGTATACATTACAGACAATTTATAAAATGTCCACTTCTCCAGTAATACCGTCATCCATCCCAAAGTCATCTTTTACCTTTGCATTTTCTCAAATGTTGTAATGTTTCGTAAAACGGTTGAATTGGCCTATAAAGCGATTTGACAGAATTACAGCAACCTAATCTATTCATTTCTATTTATGCCGCATTAAATGCACTCCTTTTCACTTTTCAAATTAAATTTGTTTGTAAATTAGTTAATTTTTTCTTTTAAATTGATTCTAATGAACAGCACACTCTAGTCCTGTTATAACAAATAAAAACAACTGTGACAAAAAGTGTATGACAAACGGAATTTATTGATGGAAATGTTGCAATTCATCGATGCATTGATTATAATAAAATTTTAAATTTAAAATGTTCATACCTACATACATGCATACATAGACACACATATATATATATATGCATTACAGTAACACATTACCATACTTATGGTATTGCAATTGTGACATCGATACGATCACCGCGGATACAATGCGGGAAATCTAGATAAATAGATGAAAGCAAACAGTCAACAAAAAAAAAAACGAATGACAAAATATCTTCAACCTATCATTTTAATTCTTGAATTTTTCTAGAAAGCTTTTCTTGAGTTATCTCGGAATTCTCGCCAATACATCCAGCATAGAATTTGTCATTTTTGGTTAATAATAATAAGATTTCGAGAAGAAAGAATCGAAACAATTTGATTAACAGCACTTTTTCAACACTGATCATTGTTACACTTCTATAGAATACCCATAATGTCTTTTCGGGCGACAAAAAAAAAAGTGTCACTATTCTTGTTTTGTTGTATTCAATGACATTTTCGTTTATATACGTCGATATTGTCACATGTGTCATGATATTCCACTGAATTTGTGTTAAAATGGCTTGTCGTACGTATTTTTTCGAATAGTATTTAAAATTTTCGCTACAGATATACTTCGATCTTGAAGTTATTGGCAACCTCTTTAATTAAACTTTATATCACGCCTCAGAAGTAGACTAATTAATTACTATTACTGTCCTCTCTCTATGTTGGTTTTTTTTTTTTTTGGTTAAAGGAACAATTTTACAATTTTCCAAAATTCAAAACCATTATTATCTAAGATATTCAACGATCTAAGTCTAGAATATTCAACAATCGAAGTAAATGATAAAATTCCCAAAATGTATCATTAATCGTTATCACTTCGTATAACAGAGACTGTGGAATATCATCGACACATTCCAACAACTCATCCACCCAATCATACCAATTTTAATTCATTACAAAAATAAACGATAACAATGACGATTTCAATTACTGTTGCCAATGTGACCGATATCCTTAAACCGGAACACAGAAAGGTTTGTATGTGTTTCTGATATTTACAGAATACTTGACCATTTTATTCATTGGATTTATTTTATCTTCATACGACATAATCTGTTCAACGTGTTAATATAAGTTAAGTTATAATGTTAATAATATAAGCATATCTTAATAATACATATAAATGAGTTAAATTACACTTTTAATAATAAATATATATAAAATTAAACATACATGACATATCTTTAGCATGAAAAATGTGCAGAATAAATATTTTGGAAGAATATAAAATAGAGTTATGGAATATAGTTTGTGTTGGTTTATGAAAATTATTGCTTAGTATACGGTAAGAAGTGAATGTTTCTGGTTACAGTATGAAAAAGCGTTAAATGATGCAGAAGATGTGATGAATGCAACGTTAAATATTATAAATACGCCTGAATTTGAAACAATGGAAGGTTGGAAGTTGAAAGGTGAAAATAAAGTGGATAAAATATACACAAAAAGATTTGCAATAGGCAAAATTTTTACACTTAGGGTTTGTTTACTTTTCATTGTCTTCATCCTTCTTTTTACCTGTATATATATAAGTTTTAATTCACCTTTTGATTATGAATAGAAATGAGAATTGTGGGATGATTCATCATCTTTGTAATTTAAACAAAAAGTTTTTAGACCATTTTGGAGATGCCACGTGATGAGCTTTTCTTTGAGCATTGGAATAATTTTGAAGAAGTAGCCTACAGGAATAAAAATACGTCATTGGCTGAAAAAATTGCTGTGCTTACACCACACGTTGAAATTATTCACGTAATCTGTAAATTGCAATTTGTTTTTTTTTCTTATACTTATTTATAATATTATAACGTAAATGATACCGTACGCTAATGATACCGCACCGTGCAGGATCTGTCATTATTTTGTCATCACATGAACATTTAAAGAAAAGTGTTCGAATCTAAAAAATGTTACGGTTATTGCTATTCCTGAAATTATATCTCCAACAGAAAATGTCAATATGTGCTGAATAGAATATTGCACAGATTTCCGGAAACGGTATGTTATACTTAACGATAAATTTTAAATCTATTTCTGCACAAAATGATGATAACCATTTATAGTTTGCAATGAAGGATTCCGGATTGGTGAAGGGTCGAGATTTTGTGACAACACGCATTTATCGTTACATTGATGATAGTATCATCGAAGCAACGCGAAGTTATAATACTGATGAAGTAAAACGACATAAGAAAAAGACTAGGTAAAATAGATAGATAAAAAAAAAAACTAAGGAAAGATAACAGTATTCTAAATTGATAGATTCATTAACAAATATTATGAGACGTGGGTTCTTTACCGTATTAAATTTAACATCTTATCATATTTCAGAGGTAATTTATTGCTTGGTAGTGGTCGTTTTCGAATTCATCCGAACGATTCTCAAAAAACTATCGTTGATTACATTATCTGCTTGGATTTTAATGGTCCAGATCTAACGAAACCGGTGGTGGAATCAGTGTTATCGAAATTGATTCTTCAGGATGCTGAATATGCACGTGAAGCAATTGAGAAATTAAAGGTCAAATAATCTGTCTGATGAACAAATTCAGTTTTCTCACTTTGTATGATCACTCTTTTTCACAAAATCATGGAAATTTTACTGCAATTTCCAATTTTCATCGCTTATTTTTGTGGATTTTTTTCATTTTTGATTTTTGATAAAAAATTCGATACTTTTCCAACAGAAAGTCACGTGTTTGAATCTGAATGTTACTGGAATTCTTTAAGAAATTTTAGTAGGGAATCATTTTCTCTTTTAACCAATCATATTTATCATCTAATTACTGACGACTCCTCCATCTGTTCGATTTATCAATTATCGGTAGACAGAATGAATTAATCATAGGCAGCTAACAAAGTTAGTTCCCGGAAGCAAACTTTATCTTCCTTTGACATCACCTGTAAAAAGATTCCGAGAACCTTGGCTCTATAAAGACTTTTACAAAGAGAGAGACAAATCCTTTCAACTATCTAATGAATTCTACTGCAACGATTTTCAATCTCTTTCTCCAATCCTTTTTTTCAACCTGGAAATTTTTAATCAAAAAATAAGTAAACAAGAATTGCATGTGACCAAACAAGATATGCTAAAAAAAAACGGAATAATATGAAATAGAAAATATACATAGAAGCACTACTTTTGAATGTTCTGTGATAGTGCCTTACGCAACTATCCTTATCTTAAAAGACTTTATAAACTCGATTATGATAAAATGCGCTTCATGCCCAGTGCAGTAACATATTGATCTAACAATAGTCTATGATCTCATCATTAGTATAAGACTTTGACTGTATGAAGTGGAACAGTATGCTACCAGAACATTAAACCTGGGCTTCTTATTAACGAAGGAATATTTGGATCAACGATCCGTCGTTTCAATAATATCCAGAAAGATTCCAGACACCGAATCACCTTTGGGTGATCCATCAGCTAATGATCATCTCACATAAGAATTTGTGAAATCCTTAGACTACCATACAACTCTCAATCCAAGCTTGTCACATGATGTTAGGTAGTCCGAAAAAAGTAATAACGGTTATATCAATTGCGATCATCAATAAGCCAGCAAAAATATATGCTAAGACAAGAAAAGCAATCCAACCCTGAAGAGTAATTTCCCTTAGTTATCAAGGGAAATCAATCCCCGAAAGAAAATACCTTCTTCTGAAGATGCTTCTGCTTTCAAAGTGGCTATATTCTGATTCGCATACATCGGACCTCAATGATGCTTTACTCGACAAGACATGGCTGCATTGCTGTGAACATAGGATGTTCGATTGCACTGTTTGTGAATTATTATGAAAAAGGAATGTTAAGAAACGAAACATGAGATTGTACAGTGTAAAGTCGTAAGAGCTTTTTTCACAAAGATTACAGTGTAATGGCACAAAAATACTTTATTAGAAAACAAACTAAGAACCATACGCTTAACAACGATATGTGCAGCCGTACAATCAACCATACGTGAGCCGAATGAGCGACACCCATTGGCAATACTGTACGCCCAGTGAACCACAACTAGTAACGTCAGATTTAATGCAAATCAATGCTTTAACAATGTCTTCTTTTTGGTACTGCTGTATCGAGCAGGTTGAGACCTTGTGATGATGTAGCTTTCGCTGTTGAACCAGGCTTTCATGTAAATCGTTTTTTCCTGCGCATTCGATGAAGATTTCAGAGGAAGCTGCGATGAGACCGCGTCTCATAGTTTGTTCACGACATCACCTCCATTTCTGCTCATCAGTCCTGTGCTTGCTCCGCAAACATTAACTGCAGCGTATTCTGAAGGCCTGACGAGCAATTTCAACAAAAATAAAAGGTAGAGGGAATTCTGTACCTTAAATAAGGAGCTATATAAGCAAAAGATACGTAAGATATCAGGCATTAAGGGAGGGAAAATGAAAACATGGTAGTGAAAGGAAGGAAAGGTAGACGAGATGAGCAGCGGAACTATTGAAATTTTGGCAGCTAGGGATCAGATTTTCAGCACAGGAAAATGAAGAGTGGTATAGGTAAGTAAAAACCAAAAAAAAAGCTTCAAAATGCAGAGTTAAATACCTTATGAAGTGAAACAAAGGGCAAATAAAAAAGATTAGAAAGTTTAAAATACTGGCTGCATCATTTGTCACCTTACGGGCGCGACGACCTAACGACGGCGGCGCGGTGATCGGGATCTGGAATGCCGCCGATCACGTTGCCCCCCAGGAGTATGTGATCGCCGACGAGATGGTGGGGTACGTGAGCGTCGACGTGACGGTGGAGATCTAGCGCTGACACGTTTGCTCGTGCTAGTTTTTTCCTTCGCTGGCTCATTTTTCTCTTTTCGCTTTGTGGTCCCATTTTGGGCAACTTTCTTGACCAGTTCAGCTTCTACAGCTTTTCGTTTGGTGCGTTCAATAATCTAAACTAGTGATACAGTGAAAAATAACTGTATGAATCTCATATAACATGCGCGATATTCATCATCGATAACCTACTCAGGCATATAGAAATGTGCAAGGGATGATGTAGTAAAATATGTATGATCAACACGTATACGTGCAAATACGTCGTTCGGAGAGAGGCCAGCATGTAAAATTTTAGTACGCTAAAATGAACCTGTTCTTCAGTTAACGGTAAATAATAAACAGCCGGCTGAGTTTTTGTCTTCAAAAATAATTCGTCCGCCGTTTTGACACGCTTCTCCGGTTCTGTAAATGAAGGAAAGAGAAGCATTTTACTGAAGCAATTTCACTATTACTTCTACTAATTTAAGCATTAATATGAAAGTAGCAAAAAATGTACAAAACTAACCGTTCGGTTTGAATTCAGGTGAAGCAGTATGATGACGTTCATCTCTCCATGGCGATCTTCGTTCACGAGCCCGTTTCGTCTCCGAATGCTGTGACGTAGAATTTTGAAAAAGAGTAAAAAAAATTCTTCAAACAACGCTTTGATATCAGCGTTCGACATTAACTTGTCGGATATAAAACAAAAAGAATACAAAAATGACCCAATGTGACCAAGGGATCTGACATGAAAAGTTTCTTCGAAATATATGAATTTGAAAGATTAATACCCCTACTGGTGAAGCCGAACGCTTGCGTCCTCGGCGTTCGTGTCCGCGTCCATCTCGTTCTCTTTTATCAAAATCTTTTGCTGACTCATCTTGAGTAGTTGGTAGTACATGCCTACGCTTTTCATCAACAGATAATGATACACGAAGAGTCGGAGCTGAATTCCCTGACTTCGCTGTTTCTACGTTTCCTTTCGTTATTTCTTCATTTTGTGACTGATCGGCAATGAGATGTTTAGTAAGCTGCAATGTGAAAGCTCAAAATATCAGAATTAGAGAAAATCCACATAGCCACCGATTTTAAACACTATGGACGAATAATCCTTACATTTGCATCATCTGAATAGTCGATTTTTAAAGTTTTTGGACTAGAAGGTGGCCATACAACATTATGGAGGCGTCCTCGGGCCACGACAGCTTCTTCCACAGTTGAGTACTGGAAAAAAAAATTACATCACGCAATAACAGCTCCAAGTAGAGTGTAAAAATAATCTTTGTTTTATATTTAAATTATCAGGAAAATTACTTTTGCAATGCATGTGGATTTGATATTATCGATCCAGAAACCCCCTTCAACTATTGTACCGAAAGTTGAAAGCAGTTGCTGTAGCTGCTTAACTGTATAAGGTCGAGTAAGCTGTCTTATCATTATTACCTAGAAGCAATACATAGGTGTAAAAGTCGGATATAAATTATGGTTTTTTATTCGTTTATAAAACTATATAAATTAATAACAGAAATAGGAAAACGAATCTTTATAACAAAAAAACCTTGAATAACTGAAAAATCTTAAATACAAAAAATCTTAAACAATTGCAAATTCAAGCATGCAATCCATAATCTCAATTGAGTTACACAATTATTTGAGCGCTGACTGACCTGATTAACTGGATATCGCGCTGGTGACACTCTTCGTTCACGCACGAAACCATCAACTGTTGTATGGCTATCTAGTTGTTTATCTGGAGTCGGTGAACGCTTCGATACACATGATGTCCCTGAAGAAATAAAGCATTTTCAATTAGGTGAATGGAAAACAGTTAGGTAATATATGGCGACAAACCCCAACACCAAAGTTAATCCTTTTAAATTATCCTAAATAGCTGAAGATGAATGGAAAAATATGCAAACTGGATAGCAGTCTTAATTTGAAGCAAAGCAGAAATCCACAATTAAAGATATTAAAAAGGACCTCGTAAGACTTTAGAACTTTCAAGAAAAGTTGACAAGGTGAGTACCAGATAACAAGCTCGATCCAACATTTGATAATGCAGCTACTTAATGTCTAATATAGTCACGCAGGAATGTCCTATCAAAAGCTGATAATCAGAACCTTACAATGTCCCCGTTCTACTGATTAAATTGATAGTGATTTGCTGGTCATCAATACCTTTAATCTCCTAATTTCATGAATCAGATTTCTTGCAGTTATGATGCATGTTTACTATATTCACCTAACACGTTCACTATATCCAACTATAATGACCATTTCACACAAGCCACTTCGATTTTTCTCCGTCAGTCGATAAGTTTCGAAACAAATTAAATAACGGTTTACTCAGTAACAAGAACCCCTGTTTGAAATATACGAACCTGAGCGTTTTGCGTGTCTCTCGACTCTTTCGAATATTCTCTCTTTGCATCTTTTAGATATTTCTTCAGCAGCCTGCAATATGTCTCATCAGAAGCATTTGACATTAACGCCACATAAACAACTTGATACAACTACTCCATAAGAAGTCTACGTGAAGCTTTACAAGAACACATTTCTTTCAAATCAAATTTATTCATCACTTTAACTTCCTCAGCTACTTCGGCAATCGAACTTTGCACAGGTTCTTCGTAATCTAACTCTTCCATTCTATCTTTTGTCTCGGACAACTCTTCTTTGAAATCGGATACAGCAGAAGCGTGAGGGTCGGCTGTATCTTCTTGTTCATCTATTTCAATTTCCTCTTCCTTATGTTTTACCACTGAAATCTTGACGACACTGTTTGTAGATTGCGTTGTTTCAGATGGTTTCCAACGACGCTTTTTCTCTTGGGTGAAAGCTACTTTTGCTGAAATAAAAAGTGCTGAACTGATAATTTAACTGCAAACGGTAACCAAGCGATGTGAGGATCTCGCAAAGTGGTAGGAATCTGAGGGCCTGGAAACCACTCCAGTATTTGTATACAGTATGCTTCTTATCAACACAATGACACACTATTTATAGTAAGAAAGAAGGGAACCAACGCACTAATTTCGACAATACGGGGGAGAGAAACTTGCTTTTAATCTGCATAGCTGTAGTTTCCTTTGTGCCCTCTACAGTCTTCTTCACTGATGTATCGTCGACTGATTGCATCTGTAAACATAAAACTACAAATAATGAAGAAATTAAATTAGCAAGGAAGGAAATGACACCTTAGTTCTAACAGCGTACTACTCATGGTTATTTTACGGCAGATAACAGCATTCCAAACTATATTTAAACAAGGACCAATAGTCACAAAGTTATTGGATACATCTTGATGAACTACAACGATAATTTGATAGCCTTCCAGATGTATTACTCGAATGAGAATATCACCTCTTCATTTCTGAACGCATCTGAAATATAGCTAATTTATCAGCTTACCACTTCTTGATTCGACAATTCCTCCAGATCTACAGGCATCTGTTCCCAAGATGCGTTTGATTCATCTGCTGCCTCACTTCGACTTTGGCTAGAAAAAACACAAATTAACAACAGTAGTTCTTATAAATAAACAAATCGATTCTGGGGAGCCAAAAGTTCGGTTTGCTCCACACCCAAGGCACAATCTCACCAAAAGCAATGAATTTCATCCCATAGCACGCGATTGACTTTCACATATCTTCCCATAAAGCTTGGTTATTAAAAGTCTCTTGCCCGAATATACCAAGAAATGATGATGAGAACCTTGATGTCCCCATGTCACTGCTAGCCACATCCGACACTGCATCCTCTTCTTCATCATTGTCTTCATGTTTCTTTTGTAATTCATGCTCTTCACTGACATTCTTAGTACTTGCTGGCCATCTCTCTCCCGGATCCACCGACTGCTGACCGCTGGCCAGTCTTCTTTCATCATGTTCCGTTTTTGTTCGTTTGATTTCTTCCGATGTCTTCACCTTTACAGCCGTCGACACGGAATCGACGCCGTCGTCTGTTTCCTTCTTTAAAACTTCAAGTGGTGCACTGCTGTCATTCTCAGTTTCCTCTACGTTATTATGGCTTTTCAACTGCGCCTCCACACTTTCTTGAAAACTGTCCGCTTCCATCGGATCCTTTAAGAAGAATATGAAGTAAAAATGCCTAACTTGAAATGGATGTTTGTCCAGCTATTTCATGAGGGTTCGTCTAATTCAATCATTATTTCGTTCTAGTTTAACTGTCAGATGTCAACCAATTAAAGCATGTATATTGTACTGCTATAAGTTAAGACCTGTTCAGTTTCACTAGTCACCACGAATTCTGCAGGTTTTTCAACAGTAGCTGAACTACGTCCACGTCGAGAACGACGCATACCAGAAACAGACTTCTCACGTATCGGCGACGCATCATCTCCAGACGAAGCTCTGCGTACTGCTTCTGCAAATTATGTCCATCCACTGATATCACTTATTTGGTCATTCAATTCATAATGATAAATTTTGGAACTATGAAATACGACATTATACACCACCACACACCAAGTCATACACCAAATCAAACATCGGAAAATGACAAACCTGCATCTTTGCGTGCTTCACGCAAAGCAGTCTGCTGTTTGGCTAAATATTCTGCAACCAGTGGATTGGGTGGTGAAGTCTGCAAGGTTGGCTTTTTAATTATTAAAGAAAATAGGTAAGAAAGACAAGTCAAGGAATGAAAAAAATTACATAAATTATCTGAAATAATTAAATGAATTCTTGAAAATATTTCAATGTGACTTGGGATTTACTTACCAAATCTCTTTGTGGACTTTCTACAGCTGTTGACTGTACCTCGTTCTCATACTTGGCATTCACTTCTGTCAGCAAATACTGAAATTTCTGGCAAGTTGTAAACAAAAGACAACAGGTAAGGGAGAGAAGTCAAGAAATGACAAACTGATAAGGAAAATAATAAGTAAGGAAGGCGAAAGCAAGCAAACAGAAAGAAATAATACTAAAAGACCATACCAAAAGATGAACCGTAAGTTAAAAGTATGCTTATGCAATTTTCGAATTAAGCCTTACAGCTGGTTTTATGACGATAACACATCAGCAAATAAAAGCTCTACTAAACTGTTTGGCTAATAAGAAATGGCCATTTCACTATGTTTTGATTCCAGTAGATTTCTGAGTTATCGGTATATCGACGACGGAAGAACTTAATGTGATTATTGTTTCCTTTCCAGTTATCAATACCCGGATCTACCCTCAAAATATTCCCAGGTCCAGAAGATATCAGATCCCCCAGAATCGCAGTAAGATAATTCGATCACCGCTAAAATCCTATAAAGATACTGGGTCACCAACAAAACCAAAAACCACAGATACCACCCCTCCTCTTCCCCTCCCTCCTTCCCCCATTGGTAGAGATGCAAGAATGATTAGGGAGACGAATATCAGATAATTATAGCAGTTCATGAACTCATCAAACGAAAGAGAGGAAGTTGAAAGTGAGGTAGGAAAAGAGAAAAAAATGCTAACCTCTTTGAGTCGTTCATGAAGAGCGTTCTTGTTGCCAATTTTCGATAATCCTCGTTTTCCCAGTTCCTCTTTTAACTCCACCACTTTCATCTCCGAAATGGGACGACCCCCAATAGACGGTTCACTTTCATCACACATTTGTAACTGTTAATGATATGATAACAAAGATGATAATGATTTATATATTTTCTCACTACTAATCCCTCGTTAACAACTATCGCAAAGCCTAAGAAAAAAATCGCGGCCACAAGGAAAAATGAAATTGCTACACACAGAATTACTCATCAACCACACCGCCTTGAACAAAAATCAGTTGTAAGCAGCACACATTCACACATATACGCACACATAACATACAGAGAAGCAGACACACAGACGTACTTTAACAAATAACCCAAACGCCCAAATGCCCAAACCCTAACGGTGATAGACTCAGTAAGATATCATGCGAATGGTCTGTTTGATTATGACTGGAACACAACGAAAACTACGATCTTCCTGATCTGGTTGTGATAGGAGTGTTCTTGGCGGCAATTGAAAATGGTCATTGGGACTGAATAGATGGTAGTCTTCACAGTTGTGCTCACTATCAGTTGTTGATAACATTTTGTTTTTGGTACTTCCTGTTACTTTGAGTTGATTAGATGTTATTACACTCTCATTATCATATAATTCATGCTTTTTTCGCTATATAGAGAAATTTTGTCTCTTACTGAATAATATGTTCAGCATTCTACTTCGCCATCCGTTAAACTCCTTATACTACTTCTTGTTTCTCACTGTTTACTCACATACTCGCATAATATGTAATCCTTCGTCTCATTACTCGAATTTAGATTAATAGTTACAACATATTAGAGATCAAATGTCCAAGGAAGTCTTTCAGGCTTTCCACTAACACTGTACCAGTTCCTCGCAAAATAACAGCTCTTCCTCATAAAATCGAGCTGTTTTCTTGAGCTGAAACCAAGAGAAGGTTTAGCTTCTAGATTGATTACGCAAGCTTTTCGCTTTCCAATTCATTTATCTATTTAATGAAGTTTAAGCTTGGTTTGGAATATCGGAACCGTCTACGAATGATAGGACTTCCGATTACTGAGCGCTATCAAGCGATGTAATCAATTGTTTTTCGCCCGCAATCAGTTATCAAACATATTTGTATAATTTTGAAAAGTGACATCCGGAAGGATGAAGGAAATATTGCTAAAACCAATCCTTCCTGCTTATCATTCCTCTTTGAAATCGGCTATCAACGGCTTTACTCCAACTTCATTTTCTCTGATCGTCCATTTCGCTTTAGTTTTAGTCTGCTTCATCCATCACTTTATGAATTATGATAAGAAGCCTTGACAGTCAATGCAATAACTCATTTACTTCACATAAAGGAGTACCTATCACCACAGTTCCTTCATTAGTGTAAACACTCCTGTCCTGCGCTAATTACCTTTGCTGCTTGCGCTAATTGGTCGGAGTATTTTTTATTCCAGTGTTTAGCGATGTCATCATATCAGCCTTGAATCGCATCGGGGATCCAGTAAAAATAGTACCACTGCTACTGACCATCAACTAACATCTCTATTATTACTCCACTTTTTCCCTCTGATAATATTTGCAATAATAGCAAGGCTAAACTTCCGTTGATCGTTTAGTATGTACGTACATACGTACCGTACCCTATACATATGTACTCTATATTCACTACAGTGGAAATTCGATTGCATTTTCCATTTCTATGATTTTTTCCTGCTCTCGCTTTGTACATGGCAAAGATTTGGGAGTTCAAAAGCTTGGCTTTTTCATCGAACTATAGTAAAAACCGTGCATAAAGATGGAAGAATTCCCAGGAAAGAACTGCCTCATAACTTCTTTGAACATTTCAGAGATTCACTTAGCGATTACTTCTAATCTAACTTCGAGCACATTAACGCCGTCACAATTCTTTACAGCGAGGAGTACTTGGTTGGCGTCTGTGCAAAGCGGATACGAGATATCCATTTTATACAATTTATAAGCGGTATGCAAATAAGATAAAAAACTAGGAAATATTGAAAAATCGAGGAAAAAAAAAGTGAAATAGGGCAAAATTTCAGCTCTCATCTTGCCCGATCAACAAATCATCCTCTTTGATTTCGTTTTCTTCCTTTACTATTTCGTTCCTTGCGTCGTGAGACTTCTGATGAAAGACAAATGTAATGACCCCACAGTCAAAAACTCTTTTCAGTACCTGAAAATTCTTATGCCTACAGTTATCGGCTTTAACTGATGATGGAAAAAAAATTGCGAAGAATTAAACCCGACTACTTCTCACCATTTTAATACAACTTTCTAACTTAAACTTTGATATGAAATGGCACTTCAACTAATAGTACTCTATAAATAGATGTGCATCAAGAAATATCAGAAAGCTCACTTTATCCGGCACTTTGCGTACATCTTTCTGAACATGATACCAATCACTGAGATCAGAATTCGTATCAGCCTCCTCATGAGGCTCCCTGTATTCGACACCATTTACGCACCGGTTACATTTTAATCTAGGAATAAATTATCAATTCAATACAACTCAGCCGGATATTTGAACCAATATTTTCAGTAACAATAATCATGTGAAATATTTTCTGATTGCATATAGACGCAAATCTCTCTTCTGAAAAATGTCACATAATCTTATTAGGAATATTTGGAAACTTCACCAACTGCCAGAAATGAAAACCCACGAATGATGCGTATCTGATGCGATATCTGCTTTCAAATCAAATAAATGGCGCAATTGGTCCTTGCTAAAGTGCCGTGCCACATCGGAAGCTTCGTCAATTACACAGGACGACAGAGCTTTCTTGTGCGCCTGTCGTTGAAACATTTTTTCCTCGATGCTACCGCTCTGTAGATAAGATTACCTGCATGTTATTACGTCATCAAAATCAAGGTTACCAATTTGTATTTGAAAATGTTTTCCAAAAGGATCCGCAATATGAAATAAAATGACATGAAATATGAAATAGCGCCTCTCGGTGGTTCTATCATTCAGTCCTTTCACTACAAGTCATTCTTCCCGGTCATTTTAGGTTTTCTTTTCACTACGTCCGCATTTAGTTGTTCTCTGCGCCATCCATGTTTCTTACGTATAGTTTTTAAATAAAAGAAGGCTTCTAAACTTTATTAATCTATTATGTGATAGCGTATTCATATCTATCCCAATTGGTATAGTTCAAGTTTATCGCACTATTATACCATTGATGCTTATTCCCAGTTACATCGATTGCATTATTTTCAGATGAAACTAGTGTTTAATCGAAATATGCCAGGGTAAAAGGTTTTCAAACTTGCAACCAAAAGTTTTAAAGAAAGAATTGGGTAGAATAAGTTGAACTAAGCAAACATCTATGGCTAATATCCTTTCACTCTTCCACCTAAATTTCTTTTTTCAATAAAAAAGGTTTGGTCTTCTTTCTCTCAAGCAGTTTAACTAATTATTCGAAAATGATCTCAAGGTAATTCACAAGCCTATTTTTACATACTTTTCATATCTTCTTCGGTTTTACAAATCTCCTGAAAGCGTTGAGATTTACCAAATCCAGGATTGAAACATCCCACCCAACTACGTTAGTGACAGCAGTACTGATATCTAGCAGTTATTACACTATCTACAATAGCACTCATTTTAAGGCTTAATCTTCCTCTTGACCAAGCAGTAGTCTAATCCTCAACTTTGCATTGCCAACATCGACGGCTGATGGTGATAATTACTTCTCTGGGATCGTCCAGCAATTCATTCAGGGTTTATCATAATAGCCTCTGCGCACAAATTAATTCTTCGTTCCAAATTTCATCACTCATTCATATTTTATTTTCACTCCTAATTCTTACCACATACACAAAAAAAATTTACTATACTTCAACTAAAGATATATAAATTTCTCAATATATAAAATCAAATTTCTCAACATATAAAATTTCTCAATATAAAATCGCAATTATTCCTGTATTGACATGTGCTTAATAAATGCTTTATATTGCTCCTAGCTTCATTTACTTACAAACTGCATAAGCATATCTCAATAACAGAAATTCTGACCAACAATTACAACACATTTGTTGTGTAACTTTGATCTCTATCCGGTTACCACTTAGAAAAACAAAAAATTAAAATATATTTAGCAAACGAATAAGATTAATTGTGTTAGTTGTTGGGTACCATTTTCAACTGTCCTACTTTTCTGCTTGGAAAATTTCTTGGCTTTTCCAACTATCTCGAAATCACATTGCAGTGTGGCTTCTCTGCTAAATATGAATGTATGGAAAAGCATAAAAATAGACAAACATAGGAATATAGGAAGCAAATATTAAATTTCGTCAAAATTTTACCGCTAACAACCGATAGATGAAACAGTTCTTCCTCTGCCCATCCCTCCATACTCGAGCCATCGCCTGATCATCATTTGCTGGGTTCCAATCCGGATCAAACATTATAAGCCGATTTGCACCAATCAAATTTAAACCACAGCCACCCGCTTTCGATGATAATAGAAATACATACTCGACACTCTGGAATGTAACTCTACTGACTTTGTTCGCTATTATGATTTTGGAAAATGAACGAAATTTTCATATCTAAATATGTCCTTTCATGTCTGTCTGTCAATTTTGTTTCTCCCATTCATTTGTAGTAGTGTCCTTGTAATATTTTCGGCTACTTTCATCATTCAGATATGATTCAAAAATTCAGGATGATTCAGAACGTCATCATCTCATGAGAAATTGAATTATGAATTTTGTACGCTCCACATAATTATAATTCTCGGATTAATTAAATGTAACCTTGGGGTCGTTGAATTTCTCTACTAATTTTGCTCGCTGTTTAATTGTACAAGTTCCATCCAAACGAATATACGGATAGCGACGAAGCTGGCACAGCTGAAAAATCTCTACACAGTCACAACATCACCATCGATCTGCATATTTAATGTTCATTTTCTTCTGCTTCTACATACCATTTCCACAAATGGGCTGCTATAAATAATTTGGACAAATGAGCCTTCAGATCAAACGAGCTTCTTTCACCAACTTCCTAATTTCGACACAAACTGACCTACAAAATTACTTTAATATCATGATAAAGAGTACTAAAGTTCCACCATATGATTCTATACTATTTCTATGTGATTCGTAAGGTATATATCACTATAAAGATGAAGAGTGGTCCATTTAAAATACTGAAATATATGAATTTTGAAGCATACTTCAACAAATGCATCAATCGTTTGTGTATAATTAGACACCAAAACAAATTTATCATTTGTAGTGGTTCTTGTCGCTGCTAACAAGTAGTCCAGAACTTTCATTTTTCCAGAAAATGCCGGCTCGAACTTTCTGCCAAACTCTCCAGGAAACAGTTTCAAGCAACCTAAAAAACTTCTATACGCAGTTGACAATTATTAGTACGATGAGTTACTATAGTCAGCATCGGCAAATTATATGGATATCTTTGATTGCTGCCAAATAAAACCTTCAAATCCTTCCTCTTTCTTCTGGCATTTGTTAAATATCAGCTGCGGATGATTACATAATTTCTTCAAGTTCGTAATGAATGAGAGAGCGGTTCCCGTTATTTTATCACCTGAAAACGAAAACACTCTGGACTATACAACTGTTAATCCTACAACAATCTATCCTGGTCCTTTTCCAATATGTGGTTGGAAAAAGAAAAAAAAGAAAACAGAAGTTAATACTTGCCTTCAGTTACTTTCTGCTTTCCACCCATCGAAAATGTACTAATAAGTTGCCTGTACAACTTCTCCTGCAGTTCCGTCAGCTTACAACAAATAATAAGTTCGTATTTCACCTAAAATAAATAAATTTACTGGAAAGGGTATACAGCAAACGAATTAATAATAACGCTTGGCATACGTTTTTGAAGTAGACGAAATACTGTACCGGCAAATACTTCGTGAGCAATGCGGATGTTCTTCTGATGACACACCTACTCACAATGGATGACATCTCGGTAAGTGCAGCGTCACCTTTTTCGCGCTGAGCATCTGTAGCATCAGCATCTCTGCCTCGGAGAATAATATTTTCAAAACGTCGTTTAAATTCTGAGGCTGTTCCAAGCAAGCCAGGATTGACAAAATTTATCAAACTAGAAGCAGATGTAAATGAAAATTTTGATTGAGTGGGATAATTTTCTGAATTACAGTTAGTCTTGAAGTGACTGTATCGGATTCATCATTAATGAACTGCCATATAATCTTGATAGATTCGACAAATGATCCTCAAGTAAAACTGTTCTTCGGATTCACAGAAAGTTTTAAAGATGTCGCAACCTGTAATATTCTAAGAGATCATTTTGTATTGGAGTGCCAGAAATAAGTACTCGTCGCTCACATTTTAAACCGAAGAGTGCTTGATATGTTTGATTGTCACTATTTTTCAGTCGGTGACCCTGAGATGATAAGTTTTATAAATAAACCTGATAACCGACGCATAATGCATGAATGGGTAATAAAAAAGTAGAGACATAAATCAATATAGTGCAATGGAATAAGAAAAGGCACAAAATATGAAAGGATAATAGAATCCGGAAGTTTTTTTTTCTTCTTTTGCGGCATAGGAATTGAGACTGCCACTAATAGTAGTCTCGAAATGACTTTAAAAAAGTGTTTGGGAAAAAAAATTAAGGAGCGAAGATAGATAATAATTTATCAGCTAGCTGCTACCAACTAAAAGTGGTGTGAATGTGAAATGAAACCACGACTACGGAGTTTCAGAATATGGGTAACCAATGTAAAAGATTACCTGAATACAATACGAAAGACTGGAACTATCAGAATGACTACATTTTACAGATAAGAAGAGTGAAGATACTAAAAGATATAACAAACCTCGTCGCAAATGATTAATCCAATTTCCTTCTGCAACAGAATGGAAGCATGGAGCCGAAAAGTTTCATAGGAAATAATGAGCACAGGTGTAGGACAACGCACACCCATTTGAGACATAAACTTTTCTAAAATATCGTAAATAAAGATATCTTACCCAATGATTTCCACTATTATTTCTAAAAAAAACGATTTTTTGTTCACCTCTGCTAACATTTGCTCAAATACATTGTTTCATAACGACAGCTAAACACTTGAATGGATCCTAAAATGTATCAGACAAACCTAAATTCCTGTCAATTTCATCTTTCCCGCCCGAATCAACGGGTAATGCGTTCACTCGTCCGCCGAGCCACTTCCTAATTTCTTTATCCCAATTCTGAAAATTCGCAAATCTTTAGTTTGAGTCAACCAATTACATGGTATCTGAGATATGAACTTTCTGAAATACTAAAGTGTATTTTTTATTGACGTCTAAATGCAACTTTTCAAAAAACAAAACCCCGTTTTCAAAACTGCATTACAGAACGCTGATTGATAAACCAGATAACCGTGCACTTTTTTGTTTGATGAAGGTATAGAATGTTTTAATATTTATACATTTTCTGGAATGAGGTATAATCCTCAGGTACATAAGTCTTTGCTTGTATCTTTATCCCAACGTCAAAATGCAAGCATAAGTGTACCCAAAATGAGCAAAGCAAAGGTTAACCTTGACAAGACTGCTCGGACAAACGATCACTGCCTTATTCAATGTCGGTTTTGCATCCGGTCCTTGTCTCTGAAGTAATTTTTTGGAACTTGAACAATCCCATCCAATCGGACTTGCTTCAGTAGAATAAAGATTATTGAATTCCTACTCATTTCGTTGTCTTTAGTCTTTATTAATAAAAGTTCAAATCAAAAGTTTGATATTTACGACTTTCCTATGATCCAAACATATTTGTCAGGGCGAAACTGGCCCCACAGAAATTTTCGTGAGATTCACTTCAGAAATATAAACTCTATTCATTCTTTCATTTGTTTCCAGCCTTTTGCTTCCTCCTAGATGTCACGCTTTATCACTCAAACCAGCTCATTTATTACCTCTTTCCTTTTCAGCATCCACTTACACGTTTAGACTGCAAACTTTAAAGATGAGCAACTTAGCCAGATAACATAATACAACGTTATCCGGTTGCTTGTGTTTGTTATAGGATATCTTCCACCACGATGGACCATTTCTATGCATTGCAAATCTTTGGCTAATACTATATAATATATACATATCACAGGTCTTCTATTATTAACATGATAACAGACGTACGAGTAACGTCCACATCAGCGTGATACACTGCAGCGTTTTGCCCAAACCCATTTCATCTGCCATGATACAACCATGAGCGGAAGGTATGCGAACACCGGTGACACAATCATACATAAATTTCACACCTTCCCGTTGATGAGGTCGCAGAATGGCACTCAGCATTGGATCCACCACAATGTGTACCTTTCAATTTAATTTTAAATATCTCAACTTTTCATAAATTCCTTAAACACTAACACGTTGGGACGTCAGGTTTTGATGCAGCCGCAAAAATCCCAAATTTCTGTCAGCGAAGAATTTGAACTTCACAACTGCCTTACAATAAGACAGTAACACATTCAGACTAAAACGCCAAAACAGGCAAGCATGTTAGTTCATACTAATTTATAGCTTGGTAATTTAAATTTATAGGAAATCATCAACCAACTGAAAAGTGGAGTGATATTCACCTGCTTGTTAGTAGCATCAAGTTTAAGTGCATCATGTGCACTAAGTTCCGGTGGTGTGAACAGCACCAATGCTCCTTCAGCATATGGGTCGAACAGTGCACAGCGAACTGCTGAATGACGCAGGCCAAGAGGACGAGCCCTGCCAGGACCTGTCAATGTAAAATAGATCCAGTTATTCAATGGTCCTTTCCGTAATTGCTAACTCTCCAAAATGCAATGACGATCAAAAATGAAAGAATCACATATTACTGATAATGTTAAAGCACATACATAAATCGGGTAGATAGTGGCAATGGATATCGGCTCGGAATTACGGCTAGTAAGCAATTGACCCGAGAACCGACATGTGTTATCAAATACACTAACACATGTTCGAAACTACGGGTTAACCGACAGCCGCCATGCCGATGTGCAGTGACACTTGCTTTTATGGGACAACTACTCAATTTCAACGAGTTCAAAACACAATAAAAAAGAATTATACAGAGACGGCAGTTACTTCTGTAATCAGGAATGGGGATTTTGAAAGGTTTGCTGAGAAGCCTGCTAATCATTTCTTCGTGAAAACCTTGTTCCTTTTGCATCACATCATCGAAAACCGCGATTAAGACTTTACGGTATGGACTTCGAAGCTCATTTCGATCGGGATTTCCATCATTCTGAAAATACGTATTCAACAGCACTCTATTGTGAAGTCGAAAACTGTATTAGGAGAAATCAAATAAATGATGATGTTTCCACGGCCCCTAAATACTATAAAACAGAGCCCTCACTTTCCTGAGCACTAATTTACACGTATTACACTGATGATGCTAAGTGAATAAGGAGCATTCCAGAAATAAAACAGTATTATCAAATTAGGTTTAACCAACATGTTGATTTCAGTTAGGAAAGATGAAGTTACAAATTCCATTACAATCAGATAAAACAGAAACTGGACATAATACATTCCGAGCAATGACCTTGGCGGGCAAAAATGTCAAATATCTCCGGTATGAAGTGTACGGAATGGGTCTTACAATGAACATCTCTCGAAAGTTTCCCGAGAAAAGGAAGAACAGATATAGAGTAATGAAATAACAGGGATTTAAGAACCTGCGACAAATAGTAATCAACAACTTGAATGCACTGCATAGCACTCAGAAAGAGAGCTACTATATGGTATCACATCATAATGAAGAGAGGTCAGCAATGGCGGGAAGATCGAATCAGTCAATATGTGGCTCTCCCGTGGACCGATATGTGTTGCGCAATCTGTCCCACACATATTCGGAGCTACGGGTAGGTCACACACCAACATGTCTAGGCAGACAGCTGCAGGCGCAAGTTAGCCGTAATTTCATGGATCAGATTAAAGAACAAAACTCAATACAAAAGCAAGTGTGAAGTGATTGATTGTTTCACAACTTGAAAAAAAAACATCCAGTATCTTCATGGATTAATTCGGAAAACTTTGATAAGTCATAGATATATTATACGAAGTCTCATGAAATAATGCACTAACTTCCGATGTGTTTAATTTGTGTCTTTTCCGTTCCCGTAATTTTTTGTCGTCACCCAACAAAATGCATGGTTTCGCCATAGGCGACGGTGAAGTTTCACTGACTGTTGAAGGAGCCAAGCTTCGTCTCTTAATAAAAGATAAAAATAACTCAACTTTACTAAAATATAATCCGAAATTACTAAACTTTTGGAAACAGTAGAAAATACTGAAGAAATAGATAAGTTTTGAAAAGTTATATATGTAAAGAAAGCAAAATAAAATAACCATTGGTCAGCAGTAATATTCATAAAACAGTAGTATCACCAAGATTCATTCATACAATCTAAACAAATTTTCAGTATATGAATGTTTAAGTAATTAAAAAAATATCCGCGTATTTTTCGTTCATCATTAAAACATCCCGTTAATTTAAATTAACTCCACTGCCCAAGCCTTCGATCTCCCTAAACTTCAAAAGGATAATACAAAAAGTTGAAACTAGAAAAACCAGTTAGTGCCAAAAATATGTGGCAAAACAAAGCTGATGAAGAAAAAAATGAAGGTCAGTCAAGAAATAGCTTACCTGCATGATCACGCCTAAGGATGCGAATAAAATCTTAGACGCAACTCATGCAGTGCTGACAGCCGGGCAATAGAGTCCATATACTAAAAGCCATCGAGAAGGTTATCTATCAAGCCATCAGCAGGTTACCATCAAATAGGTAACCTTCGCCTACACGTAACTCGAGGAGGTAATAAGAAGTACAAGGGATAGCTTCTATTCACTATTTCGATCTTTTCGATACCTTCTATCTCGAGGAAATTAATTGTTCAATTGGACCAAAGGCAAAGATGGAGAATTTGGGAGTTTTATACCAACCAGAAAGGAAAAGAAGTATCCTCGGCGAAATAATGCGAAATATTACGGCGTGGACAAAGTATTATCGGCCAACGTCGTACAACAACATCACAGCAGCGGTGATCATCAGACACTTTTGCAAACAAAAGGCAGAACTCACCCTCCCCCTCACCCCCACGCACCACCTGGCACGAACTGCGGTAATCTCATAAATGCGCAGAGGTAACACACACAGACACAGACACAGACAGAGACACACACACAGAAATACTCCTTGCAGCTTGTCCGAAATTTAGAACATACTTGGTGCTACCGAATCCGAGATTTCCATCTATCCTCCCCTTTCCTCATTTCCCTGGCAACTGTCATATGAAGTACAACGACAACAACAACAACAACCATCACCAACAATGACGCATCGCACGCACGCGCAAGTACGCACGCAAAGTAGAACATATCATTTATTGAAAGTAACAGTATACATAAAGCACAAATTTCATACAGGTAACCATGTGACGTGACACACGTAAGATACTCTTCCATACCTATGACAGAACGAAGACTCACTCACACACCCTCCCCCCCAATCATGCCCACCACCACTGAAGCCAACTTCCGCCGCCGCACCGCCCCGCGTGCCTGCTGACCACTACACTGACCAGTGATGACGAAACCCCACCCATCCTGCTCACTCCATCTTGAACTGATGCCAAGTGATATAATTAGGACACTCGAGGCACCGTATCCTCTCAATATCGACTGATTTTGTAAGCTCTCACTTTGGAACACCAGTTGAATATTGCAGCTTTTTAAATTAGATCTGCAGCATCAAAACGTGGTTTATTTTTTGAAATAAAGATATATTTTGTTAATTTCCGCGAGTTTCCGTCTTTTTCAGTGATTTTTCATGCATATATTATAATATGCGAATTTAGAAACGTAGAACATTCATCCGTCTGTGTAAACTTCGCAAATACGTAACGTAAACATCGTTTACTCGTTGCGAATGATCTTCCTTCATCCTGATATGACTTTTCCTTTCCGGTCATTCTTTTCCTCTTCTTCATACTTTGTTACTTATCTTTACTCTCGAGATCTTTTAGCCGTCCTTCCACCACTCAAATTTATTCCTTGATTGAGAAAAAGCAAATTCATCCCCGAAAATTAAAGTGGAGGGAAGAGGAATTGAGATGATTGCTGTAAATAATTAACACGATTGTCAATTCAAAATTTTATAACAGAGATGCTAATAAGTGACAGTGAAAGCTAGAGGGAAATGCAATGTCTTATCAGCCATAAATAATTCAAGAGATTTGGTGGTGACTCGAAGGCCTAAAGCCTGATAGTACAATATGAAGCCTTAAGACTCATATAGTTAAAAGACGAAAACTTCGTCTAGTATAAAAAATCTGATGGACTGTGAAAAGTGATGCAGATATAGTTTTGGTGCATTATCAAATATCAAGTAATGGAACATTTCAAGTATTGTTACTGCAAGGGATGTCAAGAATACAACAGGCGGACAGTCACCAGCTGATCAATTTGTTCGATTCACTCCTTTTCGATGCTGACGGTGTGCTCTGGCTTGATGACACTCCGCTACCGGGTGCTGCCGATTTTCTGCGACATCTTGTATCTGTCGGTTTGTATTTACAGCCATTTCTTTTCCACTTCTTTCTGTATTAAAAAAATCTAAAATTCTGGAATACTTCATGGTTACTATTACTCCTATCCACTCTTTTTTTCTCCTCCCTCTCTTTTCCCTTCTTTTTACCCTCCATTAGAGATCTTAAACAGTATCGGGAATTGTTGCAATCGGTCTTGTTTTCCTTGAATGTAAGGGAAAGGAAGAACTACCTTTGTCATGAATACGTTTTGATGCTCTGTTTAAAGGCAACAATTCTGACCTTGCAGTTTTTTGGTGACTCTTTGAAAATCAAAATTTTTCAGGCAAAAATGTCTTCATAGTAACGAATAATTCAACTAAAACGCTGGATGATTATGCGAAGAAATGTCGACGCATAGGCTTTGATATGATATCTGATGACCACATTTTATCACCAGCTAAAGTTTTAGCTCATATATTAGCCAAGGAAAAATCCGACTTACCAGTGTATATTGTTGGTTCAAGTGGTTTACAAGTAAGTGTTCTTTTTTCTGAGTTCCGTTTCGTTACTTTCTAGCTATGATTTTCTTGTTTCAGAGAGAATTGAAAAGAGAAGGAATAGAAAGCTTTGGAACAGGGCCCGATCCTGTTGAGTCTTACACCAGTGCTGAATCCATACAACAAATGGATACATCCAGAAAAGTGAGAGCTGTAGTAGTTAGTTTCGACATACATATAAGCTATCCTAAAATAATGAGGGCTGCAACCTATATCAACCAGCCAGGAGTCCGTTTTTATGCTACCAATCCAGACCCAAGGCTGCCTGGGCCTATACCAGGTAAATAGTGCTTTCATATTTCTTTACCAAAGAACTAAATGCACCAGGCAAAAGACTAGTTGAGAAAAAGTTATCTAAATTACTTTTTGTAATGTCCCAGTTAACTAAATTAGTTTTTACCCAGTTTAAGTGGAAAGTTATTTTGCTAAATGAAATTATGGATTTTTTGCTTTCATATTTTGGAAATGCGAACTTCATAGGGTTTGGGATCGTATAACTCTGTTTTTAGCTATTTTTAGGTGTTATTATACCAGGATCGGGTGTAAGTATGAGGGCAGTGCAAACGGCTGCTGATAAAGAACCAATCTTAATTGGTAAGCCCAGCAAAACAATGTTCGAATACATCAAGGAGAAGTATGTCTTTGCTGGTTTACTAACTTTGACTAAAATTAATGCTATATCAATGCATTGCGTTGTGCTATTCTGTATGCCTAGTCTTAATTTCGTATTACTTGTTCTTGTACTTGTTCTTACTTCTAACTTGTTCCTAAATTATGATTTTCGAAGCGATGAATTTCCACTTGTGTAATGGACAAGGAAATACGACCAAGTGTTGAGTCGATGACACAAAAATAAATCAAACGGTCAAATGATTTCATCCCTTAGTTATCTCCATATATGTTTAAATAATTCAAGAAAGTCGATTGCTCTTGTTTTTTGGGAACCTTTTTTAGGTTCAATCTCAAGACCGAAAAATCGGTGATATTTGGTGACTCGTGTGAAACAGATATAAAATTCGCAAATGTGAATGGTTTAACATCGGTTCTGGTAGGTACTGGAGTGCATAATCTGGATAAAGTGGGGGAATTCGAAAAGCAGGGACGTGAAGATTTGATACCAACTTACTATACTCCTTCTCTTAAAGTGCTTTTTGATATGTTACAGAAATAGAGTAATTTAGGTTGCTTTAAATTTGTTAAAAGCTTCTTTTGCTGTTCTTCATATACCGTGATTTGTACGGTATTACTTAATTTCTTCTGTTCTACCGTCTTGTTCTAAGCTTATTCACGTAATCCAAGTTTCTTTTTAGTAAAATTCTCTGCGGGAAGTAGGCTTTCGACTTTACTGTTCATGTTTATCGCAGATCCCACCAATCTAAGCGATTCATAGGATGATGTGCTGTTCCAAATGCATTTCCACTCTAGATTTCACGGCTCCCGCGTAGATGACCAGTTCTGACTGCAGTGAATTCGTTGCTTGATAAATTTACGCTTCGAAAATTCGTGAAGTTGGAGAGACATTTCATCTCAGTTTGTCTTATTCCGTAACGTTATATGCTCCATTTTTATCTGGAATAGAGGCATGATATTATTTGTTGGTGATTGGACTTTGCATGCATGTATCAATTCAGTACATGGTACAGCTTTTTTTCGTTTTTATATCAGCTTAAATCTTTAAAAATTTGATATCTTTTCGGGAAATCAAATATTAGAGCTGCCCCACCTTTCGTATTCCTTTTCTGAATATTTAGTCCTTCGTAGTATATTGGTGTAAGGAATTGTTGCAGTAGTAAAAAAATGTCAGCCTTTTGCATAATTCTCATGCTAGATGCATGTAACACAGGAGCATGACCTGATTCTATGCAATGATTCCGTCCAGTCGATAAAACATACCGTGATATAGTCTAATAGCTGTCTGTATATCACAGAAACGAGATCAGTTAAGTTTTTGGAAAAATCAGACAATGGTTTGGTTAGGAATTTTCTCTACAATCCATGTACCCTTACTTGTTTGAGCAGATTGGAATTGAAGGGTATTGAGAAATGAGGTGGGAGAGCTTGTGGTACCAGCTGCTCATCAATGTCTGGAGATGCCAGTTATATTCCAAGAAAGAATGACTGTTAGTCCTCGAAGTTTTTTTGAGCCTGAAGTGGTAATTAAGATCAGTAGTGCGTTTCATAAATGTTCAACATATCAGGTGCTTACCTTGAAAGCTTTGTCGATCTCTGGTTTGACCTTTTCAGTTAGTAAGAGAGATGAATAAATTGGTGCAATTAGTAAAATGATTGTGGAATGAAGCAAAACGCGAAGTGGGAACATCATTTTGTGCTAAAAAAATGTATTGGAAAGTGATGGCTTGTTTATCCGTGGCTGCTTATTCCTCTGTTTAAGAAGTGTTTTTTTGCATATCCATCGATACGTCCTAACTATTCTATCTTGAACTTCAAAACGCTCTCTTCAATTTTCGTATCGTGTTTTACTGTCGTTGTATTAATTGGTCGATTTTCATTATTCAGTTAGTACTGGATATGTGATTTAAAAATTGTAATTTAATAATGGTTGAAAAGTGCATCGTAAGAAAAGAAAAATGAGGAAGAAAAAGGCTGCAAGTCTATTCCTCATTTCATTTATAACCTTTTATTAATTTTTTTTT
>NW_018108270.1:118552-151818 GCF_000183805.2 Loa loa
TATATATATATATATATATATATATATATATATATATATATATATATATATATATATATATATATATATATATTCCTTTTTTCTTACCAGAAATTTTTGGTTTAAAATCTTTCCAAATATAAATTTGTATTTTAAAATTGTAAACATAGGAAGTGAATAATAACAGATTAAAAATAGAAAATAAATAACAATGTATGCAAAATGTTGCCAAACTAAATTCCACTACTTGGCAAGGTAATTGCCAAGCAGTAAATTAAAGGAAAAATGATTCTGAAATCTTATCAAGGAATTTTGCACAGTACTTTCTACATCAAGTTGAAAATGAAAAGGTTGGGTTTCGATAATTTCTACTTTCTGTTAGAAAGTGTACTGCTATTCCAGGATATCAGATATCACCGAAATCTTCAGCATACCAAGTAATCGAGTGATGAAGTTCTACACTGTTAAGTTGCGAACAAAATTCTAAGAATTTTAGACTTCTCTCTGGGTTCCTGTAATGTTGGGCTCCTGCTGAATATTAGGCCCTTGTAATATTAGGCTCTTCGCTAAAATTAGTATTTACTGCGTTATATTACTGGATTTTTATTTTTTTTCCCCCTCTTAAGAATATTGAATTTTTGCTCTTAGGAATATTGAGCTTCTCGACTTTTCCTTAACATTTTAATCACAAAATTCCGAAAAAATTCTTTGTCGATGTATTCGTGGATGATTCGAAGATGTTAATTCTTCTTTTCTCTCATCTTATGCATCTAATTTTCCTTTTCTTTTTATTGCATATGCATTATGCAAACTTAAACATTTTGGACGTTTTTTTCCTCTCAGTGCCTTATTTTTAATATTCAATGGTAATAGATGAAATGCGACTAAGTTGAATACGTAAGATTTGTGTCTCATTCTCCTTATATCTAATTCATTTATTTATCACCAATATCAGTGGTTTTTTTTTCGGCCCTGTGCTATGCGCTATCACTTCTGCCACATCGCAGATGGATGAAACTTCTCGAAATTAAAGTCGTTTACGTCTTTATATATATATATATATATATGTTCTTATTCTCGAAAGTCTTCCCTTCACGTAACATGCTGAGTAATGTAAGGGTAACTTTGAAGTTTGGAAATGTGGAATAGCTTCATCTTCCCGATGAATCACTTCTTCAGTTAACGATGTTTGTCAGTATTCCAAGCTCATTAATTTCTCTATGTAATTTGAAACAATCATTTCGTGAAGAAATGATGTAGTTCAAAAAGTTGTTGTTGAGCACTTCTCAATATAACTTATCCTGTAGAGCGTGAAGTGCATTGAAATGCAATCGTAGGAATTACTAGTACTTGAAGGTGCATTTATATATACTTGTGATATTGTAGTTAGTCCTAATGATTAATTGATTAATTTCATTAACTTATAAATTTATAGAAAGTGAATTAATCTGCGATAAACAATGATGCAAGATCGAAAAGCAGTTATTGTAATTCAGCCTAGACCATCGCAATCTGATTATTTGCAAGGTAAGTTTATTCGAGATAAAGTTTTAACAAAAATAAAAAATAAAACTGTCATAGAAGATAACTTTGCACTATATCGGGCAAGGTTATTTTATTCTTCATTGTAGTTTTCAAATCGTATCATTTGAATATGAATTTAAAAGTATCGTGATCTAAATTGTTGGATCATATCCCCGGGTCAGGATATCCAGTAGTTTTTGGTGCATTCTTCTATGACTAAAATAGATTCTAATAGCTCATTAATGATGCAAAACTTTTCGACATTTGAACAAATTTCAAATATTAATGATATTATACATTCATTTGCCTTCCGAAATGCATTTCTGCCTATTTCCAAAAGTATAACTCTAATATTCAGTGAAAATACATTACTGGATTGAGAAAATTAATAACATTTTCTCCTCAAGATTCATAATTTCATATTTTTATCAGTCAGTCAGTCTTGTCAACATCAATTTCTCAATGGATGTGTCATTGTTCTCATAAATCCAGAACTAGTTTATGGTTTAATTTGAATCATCGTCGGATTCGTTCCACTTCAATCACTTTCTATGCATACACATCTTGCATATGTATATGTGTGTATGTGTGTACGTCTGTATGTGTATAAGTGGAAGCAAGATATCTACTGAAAAATAAGATGAGGTATGATTTGACTTGAGTTACCCTACTAATCAACTTCATTGTTACCACTACTGCTACTACTACTACTACTGCCACTACTACTATTACTACTGCTCCTATTTGAATAAT
Organism: Loa loa; assembly: GCF_000183805.2. Classification (NCBI taxonomy): domain Eukaryota; kingdom Metazoa; phylum Nematoda; class Chromadorea; order Rhabditida; family Onchocercidae; genus Loa; species Loa loa. The sequence continues at coordinate 120,809 of NW_018108270.1, forward strand.
TAGTGAAAATAAGTCAATCAGTCCCTCATATACATATATATATATATATATATATATTTACACTCATAAATCTTACTGAACTATTAGGAAAAACTGGACATGTTCGAATGTATACATGATGGTTTTATTATTATGGAATATGAGAGGATCACGTGAGATGAAGATGGAGAGAGCGGAGAGCGGGAAAGGCGGGGTTCTAAGAACACGAATTGTTGAGTTTATACTACACAAATGAAATTGGCTGTGGTTGCATGATGTATTATGAAATCCTTTCGGTAAATTATCATTTCGCCCTCTTTAGTTGTTTGTACCTGTTCGAGATCGAGAATTTTATGTGGCACTAATGCAGTAAGGTTAGTGACCCTGTTAGAGTAGATATCGATCGTCGTTCGTCATCAGCTATGGAAATGGAGATTATTGAGCAACATTTTTGGCATAGATTATGGTTTCATTCTTCGGGTTAATGGAATTTCCGATTATTTATGATATTTAATCCGTGTTTAAATGACTTCTTTTTCCCCAAATAATCCACAAAGGAACGCGGGAATTGTCCGAATCAATTAGCAGGAAAGTTTCAGTAAAATACAATGCTTTCGATTTGTAAAAAACATTGGAAGAAGAACAACAAGGAAAAGCAATATGTTGAAGCTTCTCAAACTTCTTCTCTCTCACTAGTGACATCAACGCTAAAAGAGGACTCGACGAATAGCTCATCAGAAGATTGGAAATTTTTACATGCGGATTAGGTATGAAATTATTGATGAGTTTGTCGAAATTATTGATGAGTTTAAAAGAGCTAAAGCTAAAAGAGGAAGGGTAAGCAACTGTTTGCAAAAACAGCAAAAAATAATTTGATACGGTAACAGTGTAAATGTTCCAATCCCACTCTTACTTGAATATGATATTGTTTTTCGCACAAACAGATTGTATAGCAGTAGCTTACATTTATCCTCATAAGTTTAGCAATGAAAGCTCAGGATGAATCAAAATTAGCTAATTAAAGATAATTTATAAGAATGGAAACAGATAAAAAAAGATTTGTGGTGGTTGGATAACTGACCTGTTGAAAATGAATTTCAATGGTTTTGTTTCAACAATAACAAATCATCATTCGCTCAAATTGTAATACTGTATCGAAGTACAAGCCAAAAGTTTGCTCATGATAAAGGATGTGTCAAAGTTCTTCCATAAGGCTGATATTCCTCTGCTTAAATTATCCGTAATTAGCTAATTCAAAATCATCGAAATCACATCATCGAATAACACAGCTTCAGTCATCTTTTTAGTAATTAATAACTAATTATCTTCCTCTTCATTTTCCACTCTTATCTTCTCAAGCAGTCATGCTTGCCTGATTTTGTCCTTGTCGTTTTCTCCGATCTGAAAATATCACTGACTTTCTCGAGCTATCTTAAAGAAAAAAAATTAAATCTTCCGTATTTCTTAATAGCATATTTGAATAATTTGAGACAAGTATGGTGTATTAGTGATACGGAATTTGCATAAATCATGTGGCAGAAGGATTGGTAAGATGTATCAAATCTAAACATGCATATTCAAATTGGAGTGGTAGCTTTTCTCGAAGGTTTTAATGCAACAAACTCTTTTCCTTTCAGCAAAACCTTTTTTTCAAATACTTTACACTAGACTTTAGCACTCAGAAGTTCTTTAGTTTTTCATTTAATTGGTTAAATGATGATGATGGTGGAGGTGATGGTGGTAGTGATGATGATAATGATGGTAATGATGATGATGATAGTGATAATGATAATGATGATAATGGTTTCTGAATACTAGAGTCAATTGTAGTGGTTCCTACACGAAAGATAAATGTTAACTTGTAATGCAATTATTTCCGACATATACGATCAAACGATCGTACTTGATTTGTTTGGTTGTAAAAGCTATCCAATTTATAATTTTTATTGATAAAAAAAATTGAATGAATCATCAAACTTTGAACCACAGATGACATCATCGTATTAACTCATTTATTTAAGTGTCATTAGTAATAGTTCAACCGTAATTTCTTGATTCTGAAATTAATTATAGTGAAATCATCGCTAGTGGACTTCCTTTCTTTCTCATTTGTTACTGTCTAATCTGCTGTATTGAAATTTCAACATTTTTGTCCTTGGCAGTTCAATCGTTACACTGTTCATCGTTTCATCATTTATCATTTACAACTGAATTTATCATTTTGTCTAGAAATGTGATATCAGTAAAATAAGATTTGACTTTATTGATCAAGACAAAATTTTGTCACAAAAATCAACAATTTTTAGATTAATTAGTTAGAATAAAAATTTTCTTTTTCCTCAAAAGGTTTCTACTGTAAAAGAGTATTTAAGAGGAAACATTCCTTTTACTCAATATTCATTTAAATTATCTTTCAAAGTTAGATCTTTCAACAATTATCTGAATTATCTATTTAAAATTAGATCTTTTTTAAAACAAACTTCAACAATATTGTTACAAATCTCATTTCATCTGCGCAAATATTCATTAAATCACCGTTTTGCTCCGAAGAAAATTTACAAGTAAAATACAAATACCATTATGTTATACCGTTGATAATTTACTCGGCTTTATCAATAACCATATCTGCTGGATGTTACCTGATTAGGTTATTTGCAATGAATGGGTCTGAGATAGAAGCAAGAATATAAGCAAGTGCAGTTATAATAAACAAATGACGATAGTTAAGCATTAAGTGCGGAATCTGTAAAAGAATTTATGAAGAAAAGCTCATAGAAAGAGTTTGAATTAGTTTCTCTCTACTTTTTCATTTAAGCAAACTTTTCCACCAACATAACAAACAAAAAGCAACAGCAATAGCAATATTGCTGCTTCCATTTCAATATTTCATACTTCAAAAATTCATTAAATTTACTCTAATTCATAGAGCTCATTCCTTCGCTTCCTCCTAGTAAGGATAATAAAAATAAATCATTCTTCTCCTGAAACAATTAACGATTAATTAAATTTGCATGTGCTGTAAATATACTTCAATATATTAGCAATTATTAATACGTTTTGAGTATAATCGCTGATTAATAAGGTTTTCTGGAGATTTTAATTTCTACACTTAGAAATATCTAGCATGATGTATTACTAATTTGTATATCTTTAATCTGTTTCTTGTGATATCACTTCTCATATATCCTTATCCATATCTACCTTATCCAGGAAAGTTTGTGCTCTGAGGTAACTGGCGAAATATGAATCATGGATTAGCCATCCGTCAAAATGATCAGTTCATCTTGTCAGCCTAAAACGACGATAATTTCTCCAAAATAAAATTTTTCAATATTTCTAAATTATGAAAATTAGAATCGTTTCAATCGTTTCACGAACTGAAACGAAGCACTTCGCGGTCATTTAGTTTTCTGGAGAAGAAAGAGAGAAGAGGAAAAGGGTTAAAATCAATTATTTGTTTATTTTTCAATTTTTTTTTCTTGCTACCAAGACAACAACTGCTCAATGTCTGGCTAAAATAGTTGTGTTGTAGAAGTGATGAGCGAGGATGCAGGTGAAGATTCCCGGGATGTGCAGTGCGCCACCAATCTTCGAGCTTTCCATGATATTCGAGCATGGAGTAAAGCTGTTAAGGTACATTTAAATATGAATGGAAGGTAATGAACATCCAGTATCCATAAATCAATTAGTAAAGGATAAAATCAACGGTTCCTTTGATTATGCTGCAGCTATCAAAATAAAATTTAGTCAATCATTGTTAATACTTTTTGATATATGTATGGATTATTTTACTTTGATCCATTTATAGCCATGGTCTGAATTTTTTCGCTTTTCCCAATTTGGTTTCCCATCCAAATTCAATGGATATATCACAAGGCTGAAGAAGAATTTCAGCCATTTCATGGCCAATTATGCCGTTATCAGTGCTATTTTGATGGTTTGTTTCATCACATTCATTTTTTAATTATCAAATATTCATTGGATGATAACAAATTATCATTTCAGATTTGTGGCATAATAACATCATTTTGGCTGTTAATATCTTCCATTCTGCTTGGAATATTAGTGTATACCATTTACACGAAGACTAGAAATGGGCCTATCAAAATTGGCACTGAAGAGGTCTCAATTTCAATTATACACTTTTATTTTCATTGCCAATTATTTCATTTTTAATTATGCAATTTTTCGTTTTCGACTTTTCCATTCTGCAAAATAACGGCTGACACATATAATTAAGTGAATATTTAGTTGAATGATAAAAAAAGAACCAAATTTTCAGAATCCATAATTCCTGTGCATTCTTCAGATTCCTGTTTGGATTTTGTATGTTGCGGCAATATTCATAACTTTACCACTATTCATCTATGCCGAAGTTGGATATATTCTTTACTGTGCAATGGGTTTGTTGCTTTTTCATTTAGCTTAAAAAAAATCCAAGGTTGACTTAAGTGAAGTTTTCAGGTTTGCGTGTGTAATAAGTAGTTCCATTAATTTCAAAATCAAATAATCTTTGAAACTTCCTTTTTATTCAATATTTAATTATCTTCCAATTCCATTTGCTGTAGGTATTCCATTTTCCCCCAATGACAGATTTGATTTTATTCCGAAACTTCTCAAATTAGTTTATGCGATTTAATATTTTCATTCCTGGAAAACACTTCAAGCCATTTTTTTTCAGGGATCAGTGTACTGTTGGTTCTAATTCATGCTTCGATTCACAAAAATGAATCACTTGCTTTACCGGAAATAAACGTGGAAGTTATGACGAAAGTAGATGATCACCCACACGTAGGAGCTGCTGAAATCACGTCATATCAAGGAATTTCAGCGAAGCGTCACGTTCTGTTTCGTGAAATTGAAGATGCAGATAACTGAAGAGAAGGAAGGATGTGTGATACATAGATAGAGATCACCAGTTTTGCCGCTTATCGATGGTAACTTCAGAAGGATAAGAAGAGGATTCAGAATTCCTGTGCCCCTTCCCCATCCATTCTCTCATTTTGGTCGTCATAAAATGTGACATTATTCGCGGATAATAAATAACATTTATGGTACCATTCATCAAAAGTATTGCTGTCATCCTAATACATTTTCGGTTGCAACAAAGGATAATTCATGTTGAATTCGTCTTTCTACATGGGTAGCTGAGCAACTTCCAAGCCGTTATCTTCGAATCATACAGATACTTATATTCGCACTGAATCCCGCGATATGCTTTGTTCTGTCCAGGATATCTCGGTATATGTTTTCGCGGCGTTGTTCTGTTTCGGCAGCCTAAATTATTTATTTGAGTTTTTTAGCTGAACGAAGTTCTAGATGTCACCTTCCAATCATGCATATATGTATATGCTTCAATCCTTCGATACTTCCTATTCTGTCCAGGATATCTTGGTATACTTTTTTATCTTGCCTTGTACTTGAAATCTATTTGAAATTGTATTGTTGAGTTACCTACATTATGCAAATAGATTATCAGCACACAATCAGAGACAAGTCAACCATTAAAACTAAAATGACCTATACCCTTTCAGATATTAGCAAAGGAAATTTGTAATATAATACAAGTATAATTACCCCTTAACCTTTAATTAGGTTGTAAATCTTTTTGAAAACCTTCCCGTAATTGCATGTTTATTTGCCAGTATCGTTTATTACCTTCTTCATCTCTCAATTTGCTCTACTTTTGTTGTACACTGTTTATCATTTCTTGTATGACGATTTAGTCTTTTTTACGTCTAAAATTTTGCATAAAATCGTGTGATCCAACATAAACTGTCATTAGCATACAACATAGTGACCGTTTCGAAATGTTGTCCTTGACCATCACGCTGTTGTCCATTCGAATCAATGTAAGAGAAATATATCTAGATCAGCTCTTCATTCCTCCCTCCAATACCGTCTCCAAATAATTCTTGTTGGCACCCCTCGGATAAAATCATCAATCAACATGGCTTATCTCTCAGAACAGGTCTGTGATCAAATCTATCGTCACTGGGAACCAAATCGGTAAATATACACCATCTCTCAGTGACATGGTTGTCTCTGATGGGAATCGAACTTGCACATATCCTCGTCGAAAGTGGACGACTATGCGCTGAACCATTAGTAAGAACTTATATCACCCAGACAATTTGAAATGAAATACTGAATTAATTTTGAAGTAAATTTGCCACATACTAAAAAAACAATCAAAATGAGTGCAAGAAAAAGAGAGGTAAAGAGAAATAAAATATTAAGAAAAAAAAAACAATTCGACATGTTAACGATGAAAATGACATTACTAAAATTCGACAAGGGAAGAAACATTTTCGATTTATTAATTGTCGTTTTTTCTTTTTTCTTTTTTTGTTTTTCACTCTCTAATACTTTTCAAACAAAACTAATGTCCTGTGACATTTGCACTGTGAGCCTATTATCAGTGAGAATCTTAAAATGACGATGTCATCTAAGAATTTCGAGATGATTTGTGTCCTAACATCTTCCTTCATTTCATCTAATACACTCATTCTTCTATCCGTTCATTTCATTCGAAATTCAACCATTTCTCATTCTATCAATTCCTAATTCAAATCGACATAACAGCAACAGCAACTGTATCAGTAACGGTAGTCTAATAGTAATGAAGGATACTATTTACTTTTATCCGATCGGCGCCTTTTTAATACGTTCGGATTTGTCGCCTTCATATAATTTACGATCATATCGCTTACTACATGAAAATACCATTCACAACTACCTCTGAAAAGATGTCACACACACATACACACACACACACACACACACACACACACATATACATACATGAAGGCATATTTTAATGTTATTTATCGTATGTCGTAGACAAATGAATTCAATTCACTTTGTCATCTCTTTTATTCGTTGCTAGCTTTAGGCGCATTTGTGCTAAATGACATTTGTGACTGATATCAAAAATATTCTTCGTTTGTTTCTTTCTTTTTTGAATAAAAAAAATTAAAACTTACTGAATTGTAATTTTTACTTCCTCATCAAACACCCTTTTCAAATTTTGATCTTTCTTCTTTAACCTTTTAACTTTTTAATTTGAACCCATGAAATTGTCTTATTCTCAATGGAAAAACTATGCTACAGTTAATCTTTTTGTTATATTTTCTAATTTTATCGCAGATTACCTTAATTTGAACAATCAAGTTTGATCAATACTGGCCTTAATACTCAAATTAATCGATACTGGCCCATCCCAAAGTTCGGTGATAAGATTAAGAGATTTTGTGCAATACATTACAATATGCTTGCCTATTTAGTAATATCAACAAGTTGGTAATGATAAGATCACTTTCTAAACGAATGCCTTAATGTCACATTGATATCATAAATAGAAACAGAAAGTGATGATAGAGAAGCGATAATTGAAAGAGTTGAATTTAGAAGTTATCAGGATATTATCAAAAGGAAAATGGACTTTCAGTTAAATGTCATCGAAAGTTTTATGTTTTTCCCTTCTCTGACATTTTTTTAGGCTAAGATAAATTCCACTTGAACTATGCCTTTTTGTTTACATTGCTAACTTTGTCTACAAATCTCAACACTAATCCAATTCTTATAATCCGATTGTTCATTATTCACCTCTGGCCAGTTCATCTCATTTTCAGCCATACCGTAACCTTATCCCATTTGTACTTCTCACAATTTCTTCCTTGTAATTCTATTCAATCCTATTTAACTTGAATTCATTAATGAAATGTAACTGTATGAAAACTTTACGATTTCGTTTTCTTTTTTTTCCTTCTTTACGAACGTATAAATTTAAAAATCTAACATGAAAAATGTGAATAAAAAAGCAGCACTTAAAAGGTTAAGGGTTAAAACTTCATTTCTCCTTATTGATATCCCTTTATCAGAATAGAATTTCAAAGGATATTTAAAAATTTAAAAGTTTGAACATCTAAAAATATCCTTAATTTTCAAAGAACGTTTGAAACATTTGAAAATTCAGGAGTTCATTTTTTTTTTTCGAATTAATACCAAGTAAGCGACAAAATTCTTTTATTAAAATAGAATTTTAACAATTTAAAAATGTTTCAAATGGTATTAATGTTGTAGGAAGAAGCGAGCGGCGCAATTTGCAATGCTTCAACCACCAAAATGTCAACAATACAAAAATTGTCTGTTAATTTGTACAATTCCGCCTCACTTCAATTAGATCACATTGCCCCTTTTTTTTTTTTAAATTATAAATCAACAGATAAAAATGTTCACTGTTGGAGGAATGCTCTAAAATGATTTATTACATTTGAGATCGATTGCTGTACTAAAATAGTTATAATAATTATCATCAACGATGTGTGAGAAACGAAAAATACAACTGAATTGGCTTTTCTTTTTTTTTCATTCTACCGATATATAGCGGCATTCTCTTTGATCTCTGAAAATGTTCAAGATTTTTTCATCTCTTACCTAAATGATACTTAGGTAAAGTATAAAGTAATTGTCTGACTTTTAATTAAGAAATCTAAAATTGAATTAGAATGAATAATTTGAATAGTTGTAAAATTTTTACAACTTTACTAGGTCATATGAGATATAAAACTATTCCAAGATATGGAAGTTTATTTTCATGAATTGCTTACTTCTCATATCCTTCACCAGAGGTGTATCGGTTAAGAGGTACCATTTCCTCCTTGTTATTACTGCTATTTCTGTTCCTCAATTCAAATTATCCATATATCTCTTCATCTTTTCCTTTTCCTTTTAAAATAAACAATTTTTGTGAAGTAAAATTTATTACACTTCATTTCATACTGTAATATTGTTGTACATCGGGGAGAGAAAGAGAGATGTCACACATTTCTCTTACCCTTTTCTTCGATAAATTTTTAAAGATTTGTTAATTTTTTTTAGGAAAGTGCAAAAATATGTGAAGTAGTGGTTTAGCATTGGTTAGCCATTGACCAAATGGCTATTTTCTCAGCGTTTTCAACAACAAAAAGAAAAAAGGGAAGAAGAATAGGAGAAAGGATCATTAACATAGCCATTTTTCGACTGTCCTTCCTCCAAACTTTCCTCTAACAAATGAGCCCTGTCCACTTTGTTGTTCCCATAAAAATATCTAATTCTTTTTTTGTTGTCATTCCGTGTTCGTTGAAGCGTACGTGTTATTTCTTACACTGAACATATTGAGCATTATTTCACTTGCGGAAACTTAACAGTACTGTATAATATCAACAAATACTATAAGATTTCAATGGTATCTGAAATAATTAATCAATCAATCGATCAATCAATCAATCAATCAATCGATCTACTGATCATTTTATTTTCAAGTATCAACTATTATCTGATGAATTTGAAAAAGTCTTTATGATCGCACAAAATGATTTCCTATTACTACATACAAATGATAAAAGCTCATGTTTATCATCTTTAAATTTTTATCCGTAATTAATTGTTGCAATATTTTTGCTAATTTTTCATCAACAAGAGGGATGCTTGAATTTCAAGTATAGAAGTAAATATATGATATGGTCGTTGTGAAGAAATTCCACTAGAAGAGAAACGAAATTTGTTTATCTATTTTGTTATTTTTAGAAATTAATTGACACCTTGTCAATTACATCGGTGGACTTGAAATGTCGGCAGATAAAAAGGATGCCGACTTTTAGTGGACACTTCACGCTAATGCATGCTTCCCATTCTTATTTACATTTCCTCTTCAAACGGAAGCAAAAGTCTATCTCAAAAATCAAAACAAATATGGACGACTAACTGAGTCACAAATTCTCAGAAGAACAAAAAAATCATTAATATGTAAACGTTAATGTTATAATTTTAAATTCTCACCTTTTCTTGTGATTTTTAATTAAAAGTTAAATCAATTAAAGTTTTTTTGCATCCTCTTCGGTCGATTTTATTGAATGTAATTGTAGAAGTGATCGTTCAATTTTGTCAGTATGCTAATTACTTCCATATGGTTGCGATTTGCAATTACAGATAGTAATTGAATGGGGTATAGTTGATCTATCTATCCGGTTTTGTAAGTGATACACAACGGATAACATATCAACGATTCTCCTAGGGAAATTTCATTTCTTAACTAATTTTTCTTTTTTTTTCTTTCACCTGTTATCTGTAGAAATAATCAGAAACAGAGACGGACAACGGTGACAAATTGCGCGACAATGTCAATGTTCCCACTCTAAGTTCCGTTTTGAATAATCTACCCACCTCATTTATTCAAATATCATCAGGCAATTAATTTCTCACTTTATGCATCCTTGAATTTGTACTAAGCAAAAGTCGTTATTCTGCCTGACCCGTCTAGAAAGAACTTTTAATTTTTGAAATTTTTTCTATTTCAAATTTTTGGTTGTTAATTATTTCTTCTCCAATGAAAAAAATATTCAATTAGTCATATTAATTTAAGCTTCAATTCTGGCTTATATATTTCAGGATAGCTATAGAAGGTTGATAATCTCAGGGATCTATTCCTGAAAACTTCCTCTTCTCTTATTTACTATTCATATCAGCTCCATATTTATCAATAGAAGAAAAAATTCATTCATTTCTCACCTTTCTATAAATCTATTCGAATATAGGTGAAATTTTTGAAATTAAAATAAGCGTGACGGTACTACCTTACTCCATCCATCATCGAAACCTAATTTAATTGGCACCAAAAAGGTGTGAATAAGGAAAAGTAGGTGTGAAATGAGTAATGAACTATGTAATCATCAATCAGATGCCGCTATTTGATTAGCCTTCTTCACGTAATACTTTCAATCCTTCCCCTTCTTCTACCATTACCGCACATCTAATATTTCCCATAGATGTATTTATCATGAAAAATACTTTTAGCTATATACAAATTTGCAAAGGATAAATGTGACTGTTAATGATGCTTCATTGATAGGAATAATTGGCTTATACAATTTACCAAATTCAATTTCTTCAAAGAGTCCCATCATCTTCTTCTCCGCCTTCATATTCGATTTGTCTTCTCTTCCTACTTTCTCATTGTTATGTGTTCATAGCTTGTTTACAATTAGTCGAACTAAATTATTGCCGCCATCCGATTCCTTTTCCCTTTCTTTGTATTATTAACTGCCATATGCTATATTACACTAAACTCTGAACCATTCGGTGAGTTTTAAAAATTTTTCCAAATATTTACCAAGCAGATGAAATTGAAGGGATCAACCATAAAGAATCTTCCTAAATTAAAAGGGACAAGCCTCATGGATTATTACTAGGCTAAAGGAATAAACATAGCCAAGTTCTATTTTCTGGGCTAGCTTAATACTATATTTAACATTTATTTCCAATGATTAGGAATGAAAAAATTGTGCTAAGATGGATAAAAATATTTGCCAAAATAATTCTCAGATATGCTATGCTAATTTGGCTGTCTGAGTTAAGGCGCCATTGAACTTATGACCGCCTGTGGGGCGTAAATTGTAATTGACATGGGAATGAGTGGTATTGATGTTGTTACTAATGTCTTACATAGGTGAGATTTTTGCTAATTGCACTATTCCCAATTCAGGTTAATACATTATTTGTACATTTTATTAATGACCGGAAAGTGTCCTATTAGCAAAAACTTGACACATTTCATTAACAAAATTAATTTTGTTCATTTGTTTCAACAAATTTAATTATATCTATTGGTTTCGAAGCATTTATCATCGTCCCATTTGAAATGTCAACGAAGTTGTTCCTGTATTTGAGATGCTTATCGATAACGTCCAATCTATTTTTTTCCACCAATATGCTAATTTGAACCAAACATTCAGTTTCAAACAAATGGAAGTTTTACAGAAATCCGATATAGTCTCAGGTTTAATCATTCATTAAATTAATTCTAAAAGAAGATGAATTAATTTCATTTAGCATTTCTAAATAACATCAAGTCTCTATTAGATCCTTCCTATCCTCTCATTTTATTGATTGTACTTCTGATACCTAATGTTGATGAAGTTGATATAAATCTTATCAATTAATGATCATTCCGAAATTTTTTTCTGTTAAAATTAATCGATCGTCCATTTATCATCCAAATGATTGTATGACAATGAAAAGAGGACAGTACTTGACAAATCCTAGCAAATGTCTCCTTTCCATTAAATCTCCCTATCTTTTCTCATTTCTTTCAGTTTACTAGCCAAACAGCTTAATACATATATATGCAAAATACATTCGTTCTTACAGTATCATAACAATAGATAGGTATTACGCAAAAAAAAAAAAAAATCGCCTATTTGAAGCGAAAAATTTTCAAACTTCCCTCCTTCTTTCTTTCCCTTACCTTACTTACCTTACTATAGATTATCTTCCTTCCACTGTGACAATCACCTTCATTTCATTTGTCGAATATTAATGTCTCATATCAAATCAGTGCATAAATATTTAACCTAAAAGCGATGATGATAACTAACACTTTCTCTTGACCTCACTCAATGTTTGTCTTGACCCCATTTCATAGTGATAATGCCTTACCCATCATATCCATGATACAGGGATATTATCATCTTTTCAAAATAAAGGTCATTAAACTTTTACATTGTATAGAATAGGAAGTTCTCAAAAGTACAACATTCCTAACTTTCCCATCGATGTCTCATTTAACAATAAAGAATTTTTTCCTGTCTTTATTTCAATCTTTGTTTAGATATCAATAACAAACCAAATGACAAACATGTAAAACAATTTGCAATTCACTTTTCACCTTTGCTACCTTCAATTTCATCCTGCTATCCACGGGAAGATTCGATTTCTTATCTCATTTTCAAATGGAAATTTAATCAATGTTTAATTTGGAACATCTCTTTATTAACCTTGAAGAGATTAATTAATGAGTAATATTACCTATTTTAGTATTTGAAAGTAAGATTGCTGAATGTCTTAATATGCCTTATTGGACATGTAAATCTTGAAATTTCCCATGATATTGTTTGTGTAGCGGTACTGTAGTAATCACAAAACAATACATTGAAAGCTTTTTACCGTCCTCTGTAAACAATATGACAACTTTGTTAGAGTGACCAATAACAGATTGTAGTAAGAAATTTTTGAATTAAATTTTAAAATATTAATTGAGCATGAGGAAATTATTGTATTTGGATTGAATTGAGGATAATTATAAAATGATTGTCTTTTGGCTTGCGACAATAGACCAATGTTAAACTATCATCAAAGAAGTGTTCATGTGAATTTTCAATTTCTAGACAATTTTGATGGATGTCACCTTATCTCATTCATTTACACCAATGATTGGACAAGTTGCAATCTCATCAACCTGCAAAAAATTATCTGATAAATTGAAACGGAAAAATTATCAACGACACTCAATTTGGATTCAAGCAAAACGTATCTTTCGAAAACGATTGCTATCTAGAATAGTTAAAAATAATGCTCATAACATGGAATTAGCATTGAGTGTAGAATCTACCGAGGATAATCTGGAAACAAAGCCAAATATTGTTGGAAGCTCAGATTCTATGCACCGATTGTTGGCGCCGGTATTAATGCAAGTTTTCCCGTATCTTGATATTTATGATCGTATACGTCTTCGAAGAGTAAGTTAATTCATTAATTTGATTTTAATCCAAATTATTTAAAAAATATATAAGTTCTATTCGCTTTGAAATGAACAAAATTTAGTGATATCGAAACGATAAACGATAATCTTAAGGATCAACAAATCATCCTATCAGTAGATAGCGTTAATTTTAAGTCTAAGAACCTGAACCAGAAGTAATTAGCCAGTTAATTATCCATCTCCAATTAACTTCAAAATCTGATATGATTATATGATGAGCTGAGTAATCATTGCTTTTTCTATCAAAATCGTCTTGTTTATACTGAAGCTTGTCGTATTTATATTTAATTGATTCGGAAGATATAAAAACATTTTTTGAATATAATCACAACTATGATAAATTCAAAAATAATCGGATAATATAGTGAATTCATTCCATTATACGGAATTATTGTCGCATATTTGCAGGTGTGTCGTTTAACGGAAGAAATATTTCATCAAAGTTTGATAAGTTTGCCACCTATTAAATTGCAAGGAGCATCACTAGATAATATCGAAGTTTGGACTGATCATTCTGATCTTATCATACAGCTCTTAGTACCTGAATATAGTTTTACACCGGAGACAGTTACAAATGGTGTAATTATCATAAAAGATTGGCAAGCTGAATTGCTTGTACAACGAATTGGTATGGCTTTTAATAAAGTGGTTGAAGCAAAGAGTAGACAAGCTAAAAGAATGTTGACTTTTATTTTTTTTAAAGTATTCGAAGATAGGAAATGTTTTCTAATTTTTCTCAATCTTGGCCTAGTATATAAGCCTAAAAGTTTTAAGAAAAACATTATATCATTTCTCAAATGAATTTTTAAGGCATCAAAATGTTTGTTACTATTGAGGGTAAAATTGAAGTCGAAATATTTGTAGCAAAACGTGTAGATTATATCGAACATCTCTGGTTGGAGACACCAATTAACGGTGAACTATGTGATGCACTTCTGAAAGAAGTTTCAAGAACAAATTTAGTCGAGAATGCGCGATGGCGAAAATTGAAGATGGATAAGATGACAATTGTTGGTAGTGATGATGATGATTGTGAAGTGGTTTTGTACCTTATTTAAATCTTAAACTTTCTATAATTTTTTTAGCTCTTTAAATCGTTTAATTAAAATTGTTTTCTGTTTCCAGGAACTTGTTTACTTTTTTGACATTTCAGATATCAAAAATTATGAGTCATTTTTCGTCATCACTTCGTGAATTATGTTTTCGTCATATTTGCATGGATTTCGGTTTGTATTGCGAAGAATTTTGGGATGGCGTTAAACAATGTCAACAATTACGACAATTTCAATATCAAACTTGTCATCTGGATAGCTTTTCTCATATGTATCTTCAACATGCTTTAGATGAAAAAAATCTAATGTATGTTGTAGTATTTTGTTATCGATAATTTATCACAATAATGAACGCACAATACCTGACTGCACTGCAAGTTTGCATGATTAGATAATATCTGAAAAGTTGCATGCGTGCATGTTTTTTCAGAACCCTTGAAATCGGTGGTGTTGAATATCTTTCTTCAACAATTCTTTCCAAAATATTAGCTAATGCAACAATTCGACATTTAGCAATCGTTTGTCCTTATATAAAATTTCATTCATATTTACAAAATGGTATCAATAAGGCATTGAAAAGGCTTGAAACACTTCTCATACAGGTATGATATTCATCATCCCATTTTTTTTTATTTTCAACATAAATATTACTGTATGATGATGATGTCATCAATTGTTTAAATTGAGGAAAAGATCGAACTTGAAAATGATATATTTACTTTTGTGATATTTCAAGGATAAGGCAATTATTGTAGTGTACGGCGTCATTTGATCTAGACAGTTTAACGGAGCGTGAATGTGTCATTCAAGTATTACAAGAAATGCCGTATGGTGGAGTGTTACAGATTATACATATTAGCGAGAATAATGTTGCTCAAGCAGCAAGAATTATGAGTTATTGGCTTGAAATAGCACGGTATGAACAGATGAAATTTCTTTTCTCATAGATAAAAAGCGGTAAATTATGCGCAAATGTTGATGACAAAAACATTAGCATAGCTAATATGTAATGAATATTATATATGGTTGACAAATTATAAATAAACAAACATCTTCGATCAACTTATTTTACATTCCTTTTTTTCCTAGCGAAATTTCAACATTTGATGGAATAATAGCATTAATTTTTTGATGGGACAATTTGGATGGCTAAAATTAACTTTTCCTTTCAATCATCCATTTCAATTTCTCTCTTATTTTCAGTGAGACAATGAGTAGTGTGAAATTGAAACTATCCGGAATTTCACAAAATCGAATTGATCAAGCCATAGGTCGATTATTGCGTAAATGCAATAATGTTTTTAAAGTAGCATTTAAAGGTTTGCATTTACATTGTATGATTTTTAAGTAAATAAAAGGATGAAGGAATAAAAGGAAATAAAACATGTTTGGGATGAATGAATGAAAAGGCGACATTCGGAAATATTGACTTCAATCCTAATACAGGATAAAATATATGATCTATAAAAAAAAACAAATTTCAATTTCAAATTCTGAGTTAATTCTAAACTGACCTAGAAAAACTTTCAGGGTCATCATTGATGTTGACAAGGGGCAAAGGTAATGTATGCATTCTCGACAAATATATGTGGTTTGGTGAAGATGACATCGATTAATTAATGAATGAAAATGCAGAAGAACATGTAATGATTGTGTTGTTGTGTAAATGAATTAAACTTTTTTCCTTTTTTTTTTTTGTTTGAATACATAAAATGTAAACAACGACTGCATCATATGCCATCCAAACAGATTTATTTCAACCAAAAAAAACATCAAGAAGCATTTTACACTATCAATAAGATGTGTTAAACTCTTTGTTAATTATACAGTATGCTGTTGTTGTGAATATCCTTTGTAAATATCAACAAATATCACTTCTCATTGTTTTCATTTTAATCATCTCGAATATTGTCTCAACTTGTCACCTCTCTCTCTCTCTCTCTTTCTCTCTCCCCTCGAATACTATCCTAACTCTTTCCGATTCGTTATCACTGTTAGATTCGATGGATTGATGAAGCTGAATTATGTAAAAACATTCATACAATGATAATGATAATTTGCATACATATATATGTTTATATATATAAATGACTAAAAAAAATCGTACTAATTAATTGGTAATATAATTTGTGAGCTATATATGTTCATTATCTATTCATCTTGTAAAATCCATTCTGGATTGTGATAAGCACAAATGAGGGATAATCTATCCTATAAAAGATAATAGAAGAGTTAATGATAAATGATATGCTTTGATAGAGTACTGCTAAGCTAGTGTGCAAAATCGATTCGTTTGTCTAGAGAGACATTTGAAATAGAGCTATCCATCCGTTCACATCAATGAAATCCAAAACTAACGATACCTTCTGGGCTCATTCGTTTCACAAATTTAATATTAGCCAAGTTTGGTCTTCATATTTCTATCGATTCACAATGCTTGTTCCGCATTTTTTTTTTTTTGTTAAATATTCATCAGAAATTAAACTTTTTTTCTTTCCTGATCGATATAGGACAGGAAAAAAAAGATTGTACTGTAAAATTTCCAACTATAACATCCGGTTTTCATAATACATTTACTTCTTTCATTCACATTTAAGGGATATGTTTGATATGTAATTATCAGAGAGTAATTGTTAAATGTTGAAATGAGTCATCATGAATTAGGAATGAAATGGAAATGATCGAATTAATAATATCATCTGGAAACGAACATTATTATTTCTAATGAATGCATCAATAATAACATTATTGTTCATTGGATTAAGTTGCAGTTTAATAATTCGATTCTTGTATGTTTAAATAATTTTATTATTTTAAATTCAAATTTACAACAGCAATAAAAATTATTTGAAACAAAAAGCATTTCAATATGATAGCAATAGTTTGATTTGTTTTAACTAACTTATTAGTTTAGCTTGTTATTGGATATTAACAAACGTGTTTATAATCACACACCTGGTTCATGTCGATTTGTTCGTACTTCTACTGGGACAATTGGTATTAAATTCATATTTCTTATTCAAATTTTGATTTCATATCAAAACTTTTATTATTTGCATTTAATTTTGAGCTATAATAGAAAAAAGACAAAGCAAACTGGAAATTATTAACTCTGATGTTAAATGCTTGTAAATTGATATGAAATGTCGAATAATTCAGGAAATGGTTCGGCTGGAATGGTACTCATTCCGGAATTGAATATTGCTCTGATAACGAGTGGATATGCAAGAAGTCGAGGAGTTAGTAATATCACCGGCGCAGTATTCCTTTATAATTTCATAAATAATAGAAATTATGAAGTCAAAAAGTTGAAAATTAAAGGATTTAATTTGGTATGTTAAAACTTCATTTTTAGTCAGTAATGCATTTTAATTAAGAATTAACTCTCGTTGGAGTTACTAGAGTTTAAGGGAAAGAAGCCAAGGTAAGACTTCGTTAATTGTCCCCAATTAATCGCTTGTTCTACCTCAAACTGTCAATTTCAAACAATGAGAGTAACTGGAAATCCTGCAAGTCAAACGAGGACATATAAGTTTTTGCGAAGACTAATCCAAATCGTGAAATGGATGATAGAACAAGCCTAAGTCTAACATCTTCCAACTATCTTCATCTTACACACTATTTTAATCATTTGGCAATAAATTCTAACTAATTTATTAGAAGGGATTTTGAAAATTTCCTTTTTTTTAAATTGGCATGATTTTTATTTTATTCATTAGAAAACTCTAAAATTAGTTTGATATTGAAATTTGATTTGAAATGCTAACATAAAATTTCGATTCTTTATAGCAATACTTCATTCCATATGGAATTAGCACATATGTGAGTCGAGGCCGAGTAACAGTTTATATCACTAATTCTTATCAGAATACTACTGATACGGTAGAAGTTTTCCAGCTTGATTTGGAACACTTGTTTCTCATTCATCGAAAAACGATCAGTAATGACAAATTTCGGAAGTAAGTCATGTTTCAAAAATGCTGGGTTCCGTAGTTCTGGCTCTTTTAGCTTTTTATCTTTGAGTTTTACTATGCATTGACATTTTCAACATTTCATGAATTACAATCGCTTTTTTTTTTTTTTGGCTCAGTTTCACTTTCTGTAAATATTACTATGAAAAAATTGATATTAGCAATAGATTGTTGCGAAAATGATAGGCAAAAAGACTTATTAGTGTCATTTCTTTTGGCTATATAATCTCATCCAACCTTTTTAGCTTTTTATTTTTGTAAATATTTTGGTTTTAATTTAGCTTAGCAGATATAGCTGTCGTTGGAGCGGATCGATTTATTGTTACTAATTATGCTTATTGTCAGAAACGTTGGATGCAAATCATAGAATTTGCCATGCAATCATCTTTTGGTTCCATTGTTTACTACGACGGTCAACAGGGTAACTACCTCGAAAAGTTTGCTTCTTTTTTTTTCAAATCCTTACAAAGTATTATTTAATTTCAACATCGTTCAAGAATCAAATGACATTTATTTTATTCTTTGTATTAACGTAGGGATGTGACAATTTGACATTTCAAGTAATGAATTCCAGTCAAATTACTTGTTTTATTGATAAAATTATATTTGTTTTATAATACAATCTCATAACACATTTTCATTGAAATATTTTTATCAGATATTTTCCGGCACCGGATGGAATTACTGTAAATAAGCAACAAAATCGATTGTATGTTGCTAGTACGATTAATGAGGTGAGTTAATGGATACGGTAAGATTAGAAGCGGAAATCTTGATATATGAAGAATTATTTATGCATAAAAGAAACTAACCAGGTAACAACGTTATATGATGAAATGCTAAACAGTGAATTGGAAGATGAAAATATACAAACTTTAGCTTTTTTTCTTGATTAATAAATTTTCTTCTCACTAACTGTTTTCTTTTTTAGTTCATACGGATATATCATTTACGGCAAGATATGTCAGTGGTATTTGCAACCGAAATTTCACTTCTTTCCTCACCCAATAAGATATTTATTGAAGCTGATACTGGAAATATTTGGATAGCTCTTCATCCGGTACTATATAAAGCTCATAAACATATGCAAGATCCAACAAATATGGATGAACGATCTCCCTCTCAAATACTTCGCATACGTTTACAGGTTTGATCGTTTCCATTCAAGATACAAAAGCAATAAACTTATTCGTGTACGTCGATGAATATTCTTGCTACAGTAATTAACAATTTCAAAATAATGATCACACATCCTAGATATTCAGGACAATGGTAGAAGTTGGGTGATAACAGAACCATATGCAAATGATGGAGCAACAATATGGGGTTCTTCCGCAGTTCTATTTCACAAAAATTCTTTGCTTATTGGTAGTTTATTTGGCCGTACTTTGCACTGCGATATTGATACTTCTCAGATTATATAGCAGTAAGACCGATGTGAAATTAATTGGAATGACTAATAACAGGGTACAGTCCCGATACAAAATCAAGTGGAAGTCACCAATACAACTGCTAAGAAACGTCTTTCAAATAGGAAATTATCAATAGGCTTAAACCTATTGATGATTCCGAATTTGAAAACTTTAGTGAATCCCGATTTCAAGATGATTAGAAAGCATATTGTGCTAACCGGAAATCCTAATGGCCAAATGGTACCAATTTGCCTTCCATTTTTTCTTTTGTTCTGTTTTAAAATGCACTTTTGGTGCTTTTTGTTTCCTAAAGAACGAGTACGGTATTTTCATTTATCAAGAACAAAACTGTTGCCATAAAGTAGTACTAATTAAAATGAAATTTTAATAAAAAGAAAATGAGACCTGATATCTAATAAGGAGAAAAAGAATACAAAGAGACAAAACATTTGCGATAGTACAATACGAAATACCCGATCGATTCTCAAATTATGCAACAATTTGTATGTCGCTAACTTAAAGCCATATGACCACAAAGTATTGCTGCAAATTTCTTTATCATAAAATAAAGTCCTGAATTGTAACTGATAAGATTCTAAAGATCTTCGTGATTTTCCGTCATATTCAACCTCGATCGAGTAAATCATCTAAAAAATACTTGTGGAATTCCGCTAATACTCATTCAGTTTTGCTTTTTTTCAATATCTCCTACTTTAAACCTTATTATTTGGTTCCTCCATAACTGCAACAATTCCTTATCCGTTCTTTTAGCATTAGATGCCAAAGGCAGGGAAACATGACATTAATTAATAGTCACAATAGTAACACGGAAAATATATGACATTGTTCTGAAATGCAAAGGTAAGATGGAGAGAAGAGGAAGAGAATGCTGCCAACTGTTATGGCATATTCACAAACGACTTTTTTTTCCAAAAAGCAGTGAAGAGGGATTTAAATACTTTAAATTTAGATGCCGAAAGATTTCTCAAAACTTTCAAATACGAAATCTTCATCGATTCAAATATCTGATGCCAATAAATCATTCAGCACAATATCGTAGTTCGATTTTGCAAGTTAATCAGGTGGAGCAAGTGGATGAAAAGCCACCTATACTTGCTTGCCTGCATAGGGTCGGACTTGTTTGCGATGAATGCGATGATTGCGGTGAATTATTACTAGGTAAAGTGAGTGAATTGCTAGCGCTGAATAGTGAATTTTGTGATGCAGTTGTTGCCGACAACGATGTCGCAAGCTTACCGTGTGCCGTAAATGCACTTCGTCGTAAGTTTGATCCGATTAGATTTGGCGCAGTTGCTGCAATCGGCAACTTTTTCTAATAGTGGAAGTCCTCCAACGCTATTGGATGGGCGATCTTAAATGAAACTTGAAATGACTTCATTATAAACTACTAATTACTTTCTATAAGCAACATGAGCACAAGTACCAGTTCGGATCGAAAACAATCGATAATTATTCCACGGGTGATTTAGACCCATTTCGCCCGTTTCGTCACAATTACTTTCTATAAGAAATCTTAATAAAATTTCTAAATAGCTTTCTAAATTGCGAATTCAATCTAAATCGCAACTTACCGTCAACAATCGCAGTTACAGCGACCGCGGTAGCAGCATTCGCAGTACACATCATCAACGGATTTCTCATTAACTGGTGCGAAGGAACCGGTGATAAATTACTGGAAGAAAGACATGGCGGTACCAGGCCTACAGTATCGCTGACTATAATATCTGATTGGTACAGCTGGCTGCTTGAATGGCTCAGTGACAATTGGCTTATTGCTAAGGGGTTGAATTCGGGAGATCCCGGTGGACGAATATGCGTTCGCATATGACGCGTTATCATATCTCGCCGACTCTAAAAAAAGATTGCCATCCTAGGTTAACTATTTTTAACATTTGTTTGACTTCTAAATCAAATAATTTTTGTCGGAATGAATATTTCATTAGGCAATTCATAAAACTATCAAAAAATTCGTTCACTGTAATTGCTACCCGTAAATCAAACATACTTACGGCAGCGTAGCTGCACTGAGGACATTGATACGGCTTTTCTCCGGTATGGGTCCGTTGATGTGTGCTCAAATGGTCACTCCTTGAAAATACCTGACCGCATACTTGGCATCCATAAGGCTTAATGCCAGTGTGCAATCGCATATGTCTAAAAGATATAAAAGATAATGATAATTATAAATGTCTAGGGATCTCTGAAATTCAATCTATGCATAAAATTAACTTTTCTCAATTAGTAATTAAATTTATTAAATTTATGTAATGTTCACGTAATGAGCGTAATGGTATCCTTCTCCTCTTACTCAACAACTCCTTTTGTATGATATTCAGAATGTCATATACCTGGTTAACATGTCGCTTCTACCGAATGATTTATTACACATTGCACATTTATGAGCTTTCGATGAGCCATCCTTACCAGCAATTGAAGCTGAACGATCACGGTGCCGTGAAGCAATATGCTTCGCAAGCCTATCGTGTAGTCCAAATGCCTTAAAATATTTAAAATATATATCGGAAAGTGACTAGAACTGGATTTCTTTTTTCCTTCAGTAACCATACGCAAGATCTGACAGAATAGCCCAATATTTTCCAAATCCATAAATTACTTGCTACGCAGTTAATGCATTGTCACAAGGGTATTGTGAAACTTTGAATGACGATCATGAGAAGGAAAACATACCTGTCCACAGTGTTGACAAACGTAGTTTCCGAAAGTAACGTCTGATTCTGAACGACTTCTTCGCCAAAATGTTCCACTCTGAAATCACTTATTCTAGAGCTAATCATAAAACATTGATTAAAAAAAAGACCAAACAATCAGCGCTTGTACAATGTGTTCAGTATGAATAACCTGTGATATCAACCTGTCACATACGGTTTACTTCCTGTTATCACCAAATATCCTATCATCATGATAATTAGGCGTTTTTCTTCGCAAACTTTTTAATGAAAGAATAGCAAACTCTGATTGGCCCAATGTTGCTCTCCATTTCGGGCGAATTAGTGCTTCGTGTCATTCCACGTGACATATGATCTCGAGGTTGTGTTAACAGACATGCTCTTCCTATCTAAAATAAACAAAAATTATTCAAATTGTCATCCAGACACTATCCATAAGTTACGAATTGAGTATAGATTCCATTTTGCAAATGCAGCACGAAAAAATCATTTATTTATATATTAGATAAGTAAATAATAATAATTATTAGTAAGCAGTAATTATCAGTAAGTGGAATGAAAATTGAAAGTAAAGCTTTAAAACAACTTCAATTGGATGATGAATAATAGAAGAGTTAACTTACACCAATTACAGCAGGGCTATGAATTGATGATAATTTACTTGCATTCTGATACCAATGATTACGCCAAGTGAGAAGTTGGTGTTGCATCCAAACATTGAATTGTTGTTGACTTCCAAACGGCTCATTTGATGGTAACAACGGCTGCAATATCAAAAAAGTTCATGTTTAACTTCTTTAGTGGAATAATTTTATAGCCAACAAGTTAAGATAACGTATCATATCGTTTTCTTTTATCAATTCACTTTTAGGTTTCTGAATCATTTCATATAAGCTACTAAGTCAAATTTTTAAATATTAATGAAATAAAATTCATACAGTGAAAAATATAATTATTACACATAATCAAATATACAATGACGACATATAGATGGACAATGGAAATCCATTAATATCTTCTAGCTTAATCCTCTCTCATTCCATTAGCTTTTATGATGGAAGAATAGAAATGTAATGCTAAGACGGATAGAATTAACCTGCTTTGGTTGAGATTCAGCGGTAGATTTTGATAAGCCATCATCGGTTGTCTCCTCTTTGCTTAGCAACCATGTAGCATTCTTTTCTTCTGACTCTTTTGATTCCTAAATGTTACCAAATGTCTGACATTTAATTCAACTATAACAAAGCAATGATGCCAATTCAATTACTAATATTTTCCATCCCAAAAAATTGATATTTTAGTATTTCCCTTCTAAAAATTCAAGAAATTTGAAGATTTTCGAATAGAAAAAAGATTCGTTAATTCATAATTAATGGAATTAGACCAAAAGCTAAAAACAACAGTAGTGTATACTAAGTTTCTGAATAGTACAACTACAAAAAAAATAGCAGTAATAATGAGAAGGAAGCCTTTTCCTCCACCCTTTATCACCTTCCTTCCTAGCTAATTCTATAGAAAAGCGCACTTTGCTAACCTCTATAGGACTAACAGTTGTCTCTGCGTTAGTTGGACAAAAAGTACTGGTCAAAGAAACATATTGATTTGATTGACGTTTTTGAATCTTTTTATCTTCCTGCTCCTTTTCATACTTCTGCAACAATCGTTTCTTGTACTGGCCTGATGTGGACGATAAACGACGAGATGTTGCTGGGATCTAAAACCTTTCAGACTATTTCTTTTTTTCATGATAATTCCTAAAAATTTTAATATTTCTTAACGCAAAATATTGAAAGGATGTGAATGATTCGATTGGAAAGCTGAATTGCGGGTCACTCTAAAGGTCATTTTCTTATAGCTTATGAATAAGAAAACTTTTAACAATGTAACTGTTACCGATATGGTAGACTGTCCGACGGAAGTATCCATTTCTTCAGTGTTTCCATTCGATGTTACTTCACCATCCGAACGACTCCTTTCCCTAGAAAGAAGCACATTAAGTTATAACATTGATTTCCTGTTTCTTGATAAATACTTCGATGACATGAATTTCACTTCCAGTCGGTTCAATTCTTATGTACGTAACAGTTACGTCTTACTTGATACTTTTTCCTTCCTCTCAATCTTTACGGGAAAGCATTATTTCAGTTATGTGATGTGAGAAGATAGAAGGCAAAATAGACCTAGATTGCAAGTCCAGGTTTGATTCAGGTACCAGCAGATGATTACTAACATCAACACGACCTGAGAGTGAACTGGAACTTCGAATTGTATCAAAGCTAAAAGTTTAGTGTTTATAGAGAAATCAGCTGACAAATGCTGAATACATATATCTGCAGTAAGAGCAGAAGAAGCAGAGATGAAAGGAATATTTTACTTTTTGGAGGTAGTAACCGGAATTGAAATCAAAAACCTTATGAATTAATTACTTGAAGTGCAACGATTGCATTGAGAGTAAAGGTGATAGAGCAGGTGATGCACCTGTACCACACGCAGATAGCGGGGTTCCCGGTGGTTCCGTACAATCACTGAATGGACTGTATGGAGCTGGGGAATAGATGCAGGGTGAAAGAAGATCCTTGGAGCAAACATCCGAATCACCATCACCTTCGAGGCTGAAATTTCATTTTTATTATTACAATGAATTGTTGAGATTCAAAATATTCTATTCAAAAATTTACATAGCTAAACATACCTTTATTCTAAGTATTGATTAACACAATTCAAAGTTCATCTCATTCTCAACTCTAGAAGTGTGCACCGACATTTCCTGCATACATGCATGTGCGAGACACGTGCAATAACACGTACTGAGTACTTATTACATTTAGCATTTCTTATTTTATATTATATTCAGTTTAATGCATATCAAACAATATTGAATATTCACGCAATTTTTGATGAATAAGCGATACAGGTAATAGCTGTACTTGTGAAATTATTTGGCATATTTTGTCTCGAAATAAGTTTTCGTGAAATTATGTCATCAGATGATATACTGTCCATACAAGTATCATTTTATTTGTTGTGGTTGGGTCAAAGGTTATAGCATAGTGAATGAATGAGTGAGTGTGGGTATTTATTTGCAATGTAATCACTTATCTGATCTAATGTTTTATATATCTTCATTGTAATAGGTTAAATAATGCGCAAAAGCTGGAAAGGAAATAAAACAACCTTGACTTTTTGCTATCCCTGAAATTAGTCCAACATGGACTTAAACTGCTTGGTGCTAGACTAATCGAACTTCGAGGACTGGATCCCAAATCGCTTGTGGGATACGAACTAAGTGGTGATAATTTATTCAGGTTCATTGCTGCCAGATAATTCGTCGTCAACTGTACAAAAAGATTTTAATCAATACATTGGTATAGAATTCTCTATTTAATTAGTGTAGCACATTTTGATGGATGACAATGTCTAGATTGCATATCCTTTCCTTTCCTAAGATTCTAGTCATTCCTCCATTCTTTCTTTGATTTAAATGATATGATAAGGATGACTGAATATTCATCTCTTCGCAACTCACCACGCTTATTCGTTCCATGGCATCTGCATCTAATGGACAAGGACGCCGTAAGCGAGAACTTCCTGGACCTGTAGGTGATGATGGTGCACTTGGTCCTTGCTCACAGATTACTGGCGCAAACTGTAATATTCCTTTCATTTAATGTTCTTCAATACAAGCATTATAATTTATTATGAATTACACTGAAATGATTGGTATGTGTTATAGTTTGTAGAATGGAAGAATTAAAATACAATTAAAATGCTATATTATGATAAGGGAATTGTAATGAGATCATACATTTACTTCAATAGAGGTGAATTAGTCATTAATGATTCATTTTTAGAGATGAAAAATGAAATTGGACTAAGGCATAGGGGAAAATTATGTAATATAATGAGATGGTGAAGTTATTCTCTTACGACAAGTGCATAACGATGTGAACTGAACAAGAGGTACGTTGAGAAGGAAAATCCCGTATTAAGCTATTAAAAAGCTACTTTGGATCAAACTAGATATTTCAATTTCTTCGCTGCTTTTAGATATTCCACAAAATGTTATACAAATTATAAGCTGATCAGTCATTCCTGATTATTTTCTAAAATCCATAAACTAAATTATATTCAAGTTCGAGGATTACGAACTTCGACTAAAGGTCAAGAGGTTGATCGTGGAAGATTAATGCAATATGATTTAGGCTGAGATTTATGATTATTTGAACATCGATTAATTTCGAGCACTATTTCACAGAGTGATAAAAGAGAAAATGTGATCGAGGAAAATGAAAGAGGTCATACAAAATGCTTTCTAAAATGCAAGTGCTTTTGCTTTTCTTGTAATTTTTAAATAAAATTATTTTAATTGAATAATATGAATCAATAGGTAATTAGTTCAGATACTTTAACAATATGAATGGAAAGGAAGGAACAGAAAAGAGGACATTATGTCTTTTAGTTTACAATAGTAACCCCTCTTCTCTTCAGTTATTAACATTTCATATTTACGAATGTCTAAGTTAAAATTAAATCATGTGAAAGATCAATAAGATAATCCATATCATTAACTATGAACAGATGAAATTTTCTTGCTGGTTTTTCAGCATGAGATGGATGAATTGATTCTTCCGTACAAAAATATCCTTGAATCTTATGCTGTATATTGTAAATCATTCAAATAATAACAAATGTTCAAATCAGAAATTTTAATAGCAAAAGAAATCTTGATGGTATCAGAAGCTTACTTTTAGCGCTGATCTATTGTCTGCATCACCACTAACTGTTGGCTCACAGATAATCGTCGTCTTATCACCTAAATGAAGTTAACATGACTTGATCAAGTCTTTTATCACAACTTACAGTAAAACATAACATCAAAGAAAGGTGACAATTAATCGACCGGTGTGCATTTTTGTAATTTGCACAAATACAAAATCCAAAATTGAAATTTAAAGTAATTCACAACAATGCGTCAAAATCAAGTTAGTATTTCAAAAGAAAATGAATGAATAGACCTGATGGAAGTGTAATTGTTGGTCCATCAAATGTCAATGATGATCCATCATTAATTGGAGAGTTTGATCTGGGAGATGTTGAAAATGTCGTAGATGGCGGTGAAAAATGTACTATAAGTAACTGTTGAAATAATACTTGCATGGAATGATAACATTTTCGATTTATGGCTCTTTTAAAACTGCTGCTAAACGATTAAATTTTTAAATTGCTACATGTCGTTTTCAAAAGAAACCATTAAAAATCGCGGAATTTTCAACAATTTAAAACTAATATAAATCGTAATGAAGTATGGAAAACTATTTCAGCATGGATAATATCACTGATAATTTGGATTTACTGTTAAGAAGTTATGGAAACTATAAGATGAAAACATAACTATTTCAGAAGACAATAGATAATATCACTTTTCTGGTAATAAATAATACTTCATTTTTATCCTCATACTTCTTTTATTTTATTTTAATTGCAAAATCTTATCGAATTAGAAATTTCGGTATGCATTCACAAAAGGTGATATATATAAGAATGTCCAACTTATTAAATAGTAAATTTGAAAGTTGAAAAAGAAAAGTTACACATGGTAGAATTGACTGAATCACTGTGATCCATATTGTCGCATTTATCCTTATTGATCATTACGATCCTCTGTAAAATGATTAAAATGATATATAAAATTTGGATTAATTTTTGAGAGAGATATTTATAATTAGAAGAATTTAAGATCTTACTTCTATCAAATCATTCATAAACATATTATCTTATCCCTATCTAGATTTTGTTATTGTAAGTGTTTAATTACTTCTATTACCTTTTTCTTTTGTTTTTTTAAAATTTGATCAGCATATTATATGCAAATCAGTAAAGCATAACTCAGATGATTGATCGATTGATCGATCAATGTCTCATGCTTTAGATATTTTGAATGGATTAGTAGTAAACATATTAAAACCAATGAAAATCAGCAACACATATAAGGATGGATTGGATACAAATCAGTCTTTTTCGTTATAAATCATGAATGGTCGGTTCTAATCAAGAAAGAAGTTGAGTAAATCAAATTTTTTAACTTTCTTGGATAATTGAATGAATTGAAGGATTATGTAAATGATGTTTCTTCAAGGGAATATTTCGTCGTATTCGTGAAAATTTCTCAACTGAGATCATCGTCGTCACTCGAATCAGAATGAAAAGAAGGAAATTTCTCCCTCTGTCTCTCTCTCTCTCTCTTCTCTCAAAAATTATTTACAGTTTAGTGTAGCAGAAACAATTTTCTGAAAATAAATCTGCAAATGAAAGAAAATAAAAAAAATTTCACTTTGATTTATCGTGAAGTTTTGGAACAAAAGCATTTCGTACGAGGAATTTCTTTTTTTAAAATTTGAAAAACTTCTTCGAGCAATTTAGCAAACAAAAATTCTCGCAGTGAAAATTTTTTCTTTCTAAAAATATCAGATATTATTCCAGGAGCATTTTATGAATTATTTGTAATTAGGAATATATGAATTTTAACAATTTCATATTCATTTTTGTAAGAAGGCTTTATTATCATTTCTACTATCATTCCTTTTCCTTAAATTATCATTAGAGAAAATATAATCATTGTGTTATTGGGGTATAGAATCAACTAATTACCATAATATTTCCTAACATTTGAAATAATTCTCAATTTTTTGCCTCTTAACATTTCCCGATACTTTCTTAATTTATTTAAAAAAAAATAATATTTTGATAATTTCAAACAAATCCTAACAACTCTTAACTTCTTTTTCTCCCTCCCTCCCTCTTTCTTTCTCTCTCTCCCTCTCTCTACCTATCTAAACTTCCATATTGTTAGATGTCTGTCCATGAAAATGATTAATCTCTTATAAGTTGTTTGTTAATCCATACCAGATAAGAAATAAATTTTATGTGTTGTGTTGTTATTTCTAAAAATCATTTGTCAACATTTCCAATGCATTCAATATGGGCCAATAATGAATGAGCCAAAACAAAAAAAAAAGAGTCATTGAATTGGTAAAAATGTATGGCTTAATTTTCTTAATTCCTTTGCATAAAACTTGCTGGAAGAACTAAAACAAAAAATATATATATATATATATAAATTGGCGAAAATGGGTGGAGTGATTTGGAGAAATGAAAAGAATTGCTGGCTATAATGGTAAGATGATCAATTGCGCCTATGGCTCACTCACTCACTCAAATATTTAACTTTAAAAGCTAAGCTAGATTCTTTGCTGAAAAGTTTGCGTGAGCATTCGATAATAGTGAAAGTTATAAAAATGTATGAGGTAATTTTCCCCTTCATTTTCTTTCAAGTGCATTGAAACTTGCTTTACTTTATGAATTGGAAAGAAAAAAAAGGAGAAGTGAATGAATGAATTGAATGAATTGGATGAATGAATGAATGAATGGATGAATGAATGAATGAATGAAAGAATTGAATGAATTAGATGGATGAGGAAAAGAAGAAAGTGTGATCAAAAAAGAAGGGAAAGGGTTCTTGTTTTGTTTTATTTTTTTCTCGAAATAAGCTGTCGAAAATACTGATTAATGGTGATGGTTAGATAAGATGAGATGTGATAAACTTAAAAAAGTGACACATCCCTTAACACCCTCGCACTGATTGAATTTTATTTCTGTAAAAAGTAACAATGGAAAATTGAATTTTCAAAAATGTTATCTAAACCTAATTTCTTATAATAGTTCTTTTGGCTCTCTTTTAATTTCTCGCCAACCTTGGCTTATTTTCATCTGTCCTACACATTGCTAATGAAAAATTAATATATTTCTTCGAATTGTTAATAACTTGTTAACCTTTTAACGCATTCATTAAAGGAAATAATTTTCGACGAGTATTGTAATTACTGTTATGAACATTTGTACATTATCATCCAAATGGTACGTCTATTTATTTTTTTATGTAACTTGAAAAAGAGATACCTATACTGTATAGTATATGAAATCTACTGACTTATCACAGGCTTATCAGGATGTCAAATAATAATAGCTATTTCAAAGTTAAATCTAACAAATTCATTCTGACAACATTCGAATTCATATTTGAAATAAACGTAATAATACTTTAAATAATAGAAATGGGTACTCGAATTAAATAATATTTTTCATCAAATATTTTTTCCTGATATGATATGCATCTAATACTTAGTGTACAATAATGTTTGTTATGTAATAGATATGATAAATTGTTAAAGATTCGGTGTGTTGTGAATTATCATATCTCATTTTGTTGCAATTATTAAGTGATAAGGGAGACAATGAGATGATTAGTTGTT
>NW_018108270.1:151983-158859 GCF_000183805.2 Loa loa
TTTCGTACGAGTATTGTAATTACTGTTATGAACATTTGTACATTATCATCCAAATGGTACGTCTATTTATTTTTTTATGTAACTTGAAAAAGAGATACCTATACTGTATAGTATATGAAATCTACTGACTTATCACAGGCTTATCAGGATGTCAAATAATAATAGCTATTTCAAAGTTAAATCTAACAAATTCATTCTGACAACATTCGAATTCATATTTGAAATAAACGTAATAATACTTTAAATAATAGAAATGGGTACTCGAATTAAATAATATTTTCATCAAATATTTTTTCCTGATATGATATGCATCTAATACTTAGTGTACAATAATGTTTGTTATGTAATAGATATGATAAATTGTTAAAGATTCGGTGTGTTGTGAATTATCATATCTCATTTTGTTGCAATTATTAAGTGATAAGGGAGACAATGAGATGATTAGTTGTTACGCGTCCATCGATGGATTTTGGGAGATCGATCGCTTGCAATACCACAAAGTGAGGAGAAGGTGAGTAAATTGAGCAAAACCTAACGAACGGAGGTGTAGCTCAGACGAAATGTGTCGATATGTAGGAGGAGGCATTATTAGTAGTTAAGCAAAGGCTGCCACTAACGACCTCCACCTCGACCTCTATCTCCACCCGCATAACTAATAGCTGGATGCACCAATTCTGATTAAATTTCATTTCACAGCTGACGCTCTGAAACCGAAATATGCCGGTCGATTGTCTTGAAGTTGAAACCTGTTCTGGATCGGTCCATGCCAATGCACCGGAGCATCCTCGGCAGATGGATGAAGTAGGATAAATTTCTTTCGGCTCCTATCTCTATAATCTTTCTGCTTTTTCATGTATCATACAAAGAAGCATTTGTCCTAATAAACTTCAAAAGTAACCACTCTGACTGCTTTGGTCATTTCCATTTCTTGAATTCAACTGAAATTAATCAAAAGGTTATTTCATAGCAAGATTTCATAGGAAATTTTCTCTTTTTTCAAGCAAAAGATAAGTTGTTCTCAGCACTCGCTAATCAGATATTTCGTATGCAAAGTGTAAGTGGGAGTAGGAAGAGTGTGACAGATAGAAATACCTCAATTCCAACAATCATGGTATAAGCCGCATCTTTTAATGATAGCTTCTCTGATTGTCATCTGATTGATGCATCAGATAGAATTAAGTGTAGATAAACATGGGTAATCATTTGTAATGCAAAATGATCAAATTTAATTGACGGATAGTTTGTAAGAGTTTCATTAAAAAATCAGTCAATAAAGATTATCGTATGCTGAATTACGGAGTAGCGAAAAAGGAAATTGGTAGATTATAGCAAGAGTGTGACAGATGGAAATACCTCAATTCCAACAATCATGGTGACATAAATTAATGATCAAAGACAAGTTTATTGTATGAAATGTTTTCAGGAAAAAAAGTTATCCTCATTTTACATATAACATCATTCTCTCTATAAACCGTAATTAAATTCCTTATTGATCATTTATTTCCAAAATATTTCAATGCTTAAATGCCAACCATAATTGATAACAATAATGTTTAGTTGTAGGAAGAACACGTGAATTTGATGTAAAACTATCATGAAACATAAATATCAAAAGTTAATATATAACTGTATATATACGAATATATAAGAATAAAGAGCATAGAAATTAATTAAACAAAACATTAATTGAAAAGAAATAACCAAAGCACATACGATGAAAGAAATTTCAATTGACCGCTAAATGATTCAGAGTGGTTGACAAAATTTAATGAGTTCATCAATCTGATAAGAGTACTTCGGATCAAATTATATGTCGTTGATGGTCTTACCTTTAAGCTTTTGGAAGAGAAAATCAACAAGCCAATGGTCATCTTATCAGAATTACATAGCCCATTTGCATAATTGGCCTGGTCATTTTAACTCTTAATTACTGTTTGTCATTTGATCTTATCGGAAAGTTACCTTATCTTCTCTCATTTAAAATCCCATTCATTTCAACAGTCTATCCTAATCATACTTTCCACATCGCATAACTTCTAATGGATTAACACTAACAGTTTCATTTTTCTATATTTCTCTTTACAATATTTCCTCTACCTGATTAGTATCCATTGGAAATTTTTGTGAAATATGAAATTATATTATTCAACTTCCTTGATAGTTCAATGCGCCACGATTGTTTCCATTTCGCTGTCAACAATACATTTTACATCGTCCACTTTTTTACAGTAATATTCAATGTAAGCATTCAACTGATTTTTATATTGTTTCAACTTACTGTTGTTATTGTTATCAATTAATATTGACGTTTTACGTGGAAACGTACTTGGCTGAAAAATGGAATCAATTTCAAGCATGTTTTCCCCTCTTATCCTTCCTCCTTTATCATCTTTCTTTTATCCCTTTTCTCATTTCCATTTTTTCAGATTACTCCAGAAGTTATCAAAGTATCAAATTGTAATGTCGTATTAGAAATCATTTTTAATTAGCTTTAATTTCAATAAATGCAAAGATATTAACTAACAAAGGTAATCTCTTACTACACCTTTTCACAGTTTAATTCTCCAGTTAAAGTTTTAAAATTCACTTTAATAAATTGAGAACAAAATGATCGCTTCGAAGGAATTTGTTCATTTTTTCAATTTGTTTAATTTTTACAATCTTTTTTTTTCGGTAAAAATTGCACAGCATTATTATTTTATTGATTCTATTTATTAACTACTGTTACGATCTACTTTTCAGCTTCATGAACAAATTATCTGCCGAATAATTCATTAAATATTTATGTTATATCTCACGACTTCATTCTAATTCCTCTTACGAGATGCAAATAATCTGAAGAAGCCTGTTGTTTCTAAACAGCAATTGAAGCATTACTTCCATCCGTATCACTCAAAATTATCCTTCAGTTTACGAAGCAATCTGAATGCACCGAAATTAAACATACTTGCCAGTACAAGCCAAATGTCCAACTCAGAACAGCTCTATAGAGTTCACATTTGTCAAAATTCCCGTGATATTACGATTTGTCGAAATTGCTTGCTTGAAGCTCAAAAATATACATTGAAGATATCTAAATAATAAATCATTTAAAGATGTTCGGTATCCCAGTCTATGATGCTAAAACGTTGCGTAATTCCCGATTTCAGTTAGCTTAAAAGAGCAAATCATAGCCAGTCCTCTTACATTAAGTTATTGGTGGCCACATCAATAAGTTGAGGGGATTTTTACCTAATCACTATACGAGAGAAATTATAAGTAGGAGTGTTAAAGACTAACCAGTGTGTTTTAAAAGAAATACTATTGAATATAAAAAGCCACGAAGCGTTTCTTGAAACTCGACCTAGGTAATCGATAATTGTGGATTCTAAAAATGGTTTACTAGAGGTCGAGATTTGAGAAGAGATTATCAAAGATCATGTGGAACATTACATTCTTAGAGATTCACTAAAGTAGACCTGAGAGCGACTAAAGGCTTCAAAGGGATAGTTTATTTGGCTTCAAAGGGATAGTTTATTTGTCATTGTATTGTTTCTAGCACAATAAAAAACCATATGTATAATAGGTCCTCTTTTAGTTACGACCGCGGGAAATGTGAATTTCTTTCTCTCTTCTACTCTCTTACTCATGTATCATCTGTCTTTCCAGTCATAACAAGGAAGGATCGGATCAAATTATATTATCCATTAATCAATGAAATAAAAAAGATAATATCTCTCGACCAGTTCCCAAATTTTCCTTCAACCACAAGCTATTTCTACTCTAAAACTAACTTTCTTTTATTTTAGAATAAATGTTCTTAGAGATGACGGAATACTTGGTTGATTGATAGATAGGACCAAATCACATTCGATAGCTGATATAAGATTAGAATTTACTGTTTCATAAAATTAAATATCACAGAAAAATCGAAAATACTGATTCACATCTTTTTTTCTTTTTTATTAAAAATGGCAAATTAAATTCTCTTCAGGCTAAAGTGAAAACTTCTGACGTTTACAATCCCATTATCAATCAATTGTGAGTTAATCGCAGGTACTTTCATTAATTAAGCCTGTTGTGATCGAGTACTATTTTGATAGATTAACTGATATTATTTGGTCATCCATGCAGCAGCACTTTGATGTTTATCGGAATAATTAATTTAAATTCTCCATTTCTATTTTTGTAGCACAAGTTCTTACCACCAAGAAATATGTAAGAAATCTTTAACCTTTTTTTAATTGTATATGGAAACTGACTGCGCACATATCACTTCGTTTACAGAAACTTCCAGCATCTCTTCTCTATCCACAATCCTTTCGTAATTGGCGAAAAGGAAGCAAAAGCCGATCGTCTCATTTGAGCTCAAATAAACAGAATTCTTTCTTGTTAGCTCATTATTACATGAAATTTGAAATTCAAATTACTGTTTCTTCTCTTGAAATGATTTCACAGATGAAAGAACAAGTACATTTCGTTACATTTCTTGTCATCTTTTTTGTCTGATATCTCTCTCACATTGAAACCCTTTGGCTCCTTTACATTGATCTTATTTTTTCTCCTACTTTGTCCAAGAAAGAAATCACAGTCCTCACCTTGAAGAAATTTGTCGATATTGATAAGCGAAATTTTTGACTCAAAAAGAGTAATACTGGATAGTATTGATAAGAGAAACCCTATTCAACATTATTTTTTGGACATCTTATACCTGAGAGCTGTTTTTATCAAGGCAAGATTAATGTGTTCATTGTACCCGTAGCAACATAGCAACAGTTGTTTGCTTCCCAATTTCTCTACAACAATTAACAATTATGGGAAGGTCCATATTAAGCGATAGATCGTCTTCCTCGTTGTCATGGGTAACCGAAATTTTCAACAGGCTATGGTAGATTCTGGGACCTTTTCTACCTGTACTTTTCATAACTATTGAATAAAACCACTGCCAAAACCCTCGATTTTTCCTATCGCTCAAATTTTATCAGTCAAAATAATGGATGTAGCATCTTTCGGCATGCCATAAAATCATTTAGATTGTGAGTTAGCATTCGGTGTTGCAACTTTCACACATGACATCATTGCTGATAGCTACCTAAGAGAGACACACATCTCCAAGAGATTTCATGACATATTTGATGAGCAGACATCCGAGAATAATCATTACATAGCCTGGCTATGGCGTAAATGTACTGCTTTCATCAAATGTACCGATTTCTCGCATATAATAAAAAATAAAGTTGGAAAATTTCAATATTTTAATTTCCCTTCTATGAAATATTCATTTGAAAACAAATTTATTTACCTATGGAACATCTTGAATGCAATTGGTACAACAGCCAATCAGGTTAAAAGAAAGATGAAAGAAATTGAAAATCACTAATTACCATATAATCTCATATTATATCAAATCACCGCCAGAATTCTCATCTTATTCTTTTTTTTTTTTGTTGTTTTGGCAAGGAGATCGAAAACAATGAAGAATGTGAGAAAAAGTACGCAATCTGCTATGGAATGAATACAAACAGCAATTATTTCGGTGATAACAATTAATCAATGCGCAGGAAAAGTCTTCTCAATCTATGCTTAAAATTTCGAACTAATCTATGTTTAATTAAGTCAACTCAAACAAGACTAGCGGTAAAATGTGCAATAACATACATGCTTCCATAAGGCTGGCAGAAAAAAGGAAGCGGTGTAAACAAGGTGACACACACGTGACATCATAACTTATCGGCAAATTAGCACGAGGTAAGAGCTTAATACTGATAAGGCAACACAGTGCTGAGGTATATTTAGATATGCTAAAAGCTGTGGAATACTTTCGAATTTTTGCGTGGACTTTTTATGAAAGTTCCACTAGAAAATGGATTTTACCATATCCTTTAATTAGTTTTTTTTTCTGGTTGATGAAGGAAATAAGCCTCAAATTCAGCAGTATCAAATTCGCGTTAATTTGCCTCACTAGATCATAATTATCTTGGCCAGATGATAAGCAATAAATGTCGCAGAATGGAATTTGAGAGAAGGGAAGCGAAGACGAAATATGAAATGCGAATGATAACGCTTAACGCTTTGTCCTTAAAGCTCTGCAAATGACACGTCGTCGAAACTTGGGGATGATTAGAGCGGAACAGATCAGAGTAGGCCTTCTTTACCTACGATGAGAACGCTCGACCGAGGATGGTGAAGAGCTTTATATTGCAAAATTTCAAAAGCTTAGTGATAATTAGCCGATTTATGACTTTGAAATGGAAATAAAGCAGGCAAACAAATGCTGTGACATTAACAGTTGATGAATAATTAATTATTAGTGGAATGATTAATGAGATGAGCTCAGAGGTCAGGAAAAAAAGTAAGTAAAACATCAGGAAAAATGATGGAATGATAAGTCAATCAACTAATAATAGTAACAGTAGGAATAGTAAAAAGCTGATAATGAATAATAATTTTTTTTAACAGAAGAAAACCAAGCTTCTTTACTATAATTCTTCAAGAAAGCATAACGGAATCAACAGAGAGTTAATAATTAGACTGAGCAAAAGGATGACCAGAGAGACAATGAATGATCATCTATCAAAAAGGCACTTGAGCATTCTCGGGAAAAATGTGAGGAGCGGTAAGATCAATAAAGAATGCAAAAAACAATATGTGTAAATGTGCGGGGGTGACAGTAGGAGGGATAAGGGATGCTACGATTTGACTAGTAGACTGGATAGGCGGAAAGACAGAGAGATAGATAGATAAATAGATGCTCAAATTGCCATCACAGACGAAGAAGTGAACAGGAAAGGTGGGGGTGTATGTGTGTGTGTATGTGTATGTGTGTGTGTATGTGTGTGTGCGTCTGTGTGTGTGTGCGTGTGTGTGTGTGTGTGTGTGTGTGTGTGTGTGTGTGTG
>NW_018108270.1:159030-178359 GCF_000183805.2 Loa loa
GTGTGTGTGTGTGTGTGTGTGTGTGTGTGTGTGGGAGGATGAAGTGAAGGTCTGGGATGAGAAGAGGAACGAACTCCTTCCTCATCCCTCCTTCCATCCCGATCCCCGATACACTCTCAACTTCTCTTGGATCGATGGCCGGATGAATGAAAATATATATCATTGCATTGCAGTGGCACTAGAGGAAGAACGAGCACTACATTTTTATTTCATATCATTTCATGTAAGGACAACTGCTTCTTCCCCTTTTCCCAAAAGTGACACGTCCATTTGACGCTCACACATCTAGGTATAAAGGACATTATACTAAATACACTTAATCAGATACTTCTTAAGAGGGAAAGTGAAAAAGAAGTATTAAGGTTTAAGTATTACAAAGATATAGCAATGAAATGATTTGTCTCGTAGTACTGAAAGTTATTGAAGCTTTCTGCAAAGGTCACGTAAGATAAATTAATTTTACTTAGTATAATTCTATAATGAAACTGAAAGATGCTGTATGACAAGTATATATCAGGAAAGGTACCGGTCTAAACGAAAGCTACTTTACCTATGTAAGTAACTTGAAAATCGATTTCTGGATTCCTGTTTATAAAACAGAATAATGCTTCACTTATTGTTAAAATCACTGCATACTACGAAAACAAGACGTAAAAGATAAAGTCATATAAGAATTTTACGAAAGAAAAATTACAAAGTTTTCCCCAGTTGACTGCTGGGTTAAAGTATTTTTCAATTTCATAGTATTATACTGAGTAAAATTAGTTTGTCTTACGTGATCTGCATGCAGATCACTTTTTACATGATTTTTATATGAATGCGCATTCGTTTTCGTCAAAAATTCCAACACCAACGATACCCTATCGGATGAACGAAGGGCTGCAATTCCGAAATGATTAATAAGTTAAAAATTTATTACACAAGAATCCATGTATAACTAACAAAGAAAAAACTTATAAACTCTGTACATAAAATGTTTTAACACACAATTTACAAAAAGCTAAGCATGATGAATCAAAAGAAGCAAAAACAGGATCATAGAATAACAGACATACAAGAAGATCATCACAGATCATCAATAAACGGGCCATATTTTCATTAAACGATTCGACCATCGAATACGGAAAAGTCTAGTCCGCTTCATAAGTACTACAATTGAATCCCATTTCAGAAACTTCAGTGGAGGAATAATCTGGGATATTTCTAGCTTGAAGACGATATTTCATTTCAACCAGAAATATAAACTTTACATATTTTTGATTGAAACGAAAAAAAAATTGATTTGGAACAGGATAAAAGCTACTACTTGAGACAAGAATCAAGAAAATTTAGGCACCAGTGCTACAAGTTAATATTGATAACAGACTCATCGCAACTCAAATGGCTGGATGCTAATTCAAATCGGAAATCCGAAATTTTGGAGGCAGCTTCCATAATATTTCGCTCTTCTTCTGACAAGTGGTCGTTCAGTTTATACAAAGCATACAGAATTTCTAATTTTTTGCTTTAAATATTTCGTCTGATATCTTTCGTAACCGATGCTCGGTTTCCACCTAAAAATTAGTTGGTCACGCATACGCATCACATTGCATCATTAAATCAAGCAATCCCTCAAATATTCAAAATTTGATGACCACACACGTGCATCCACATCGCATCGACTAACCAAGCAATCGCTCTACTCTACTCTCAAGATCTTAAACTGGATAATCATACATCATTTACACACATCATCAAACAATCTCTCGAATGTTTCATCCTCGATATCCATGATATTCCTTCCTTCCCTTCTCCACTACCGGTGATTCAAACACCTACACGAGTTCTATCCCACTTTTCTTTGAAGTTCTGCTACAAAATTAACCTGCATTAGTTTCTGTCGAAGTAAGGCAGGTTCTTTTTTGGCAAAAATTGCCACAATTTCTGGCGTTTTGAAGGCTTCACTGATTGCGTTCTGGATCGCCTAAATAAAGGAAAAAAGAAACAGATAGTAAAATAAATAAGTGAGAAAATAAATTGCAATAATTATTGGAGAACAAACAATCCATATTGTGTTCCAATGAAGAATTGATAAGAAACAGACCTTATGCCAAGCAAAATTCCAGCATTTGTACTAATAATTACTTAACTTTTTAATTAAAAATGTTCGCAATGAAATTACCATTTTTGTAGCAGTCAGCTCATCAATTAATGAAACATCACCACATTTCATACGATCCAATGTTCGTTCCAGTTCCGGAAAAACAATTTATCAAGTCGAAATTTTGCAGTGATTTCTGTGTTTAATTTTACCCAAAAGCAAAACTAAATGAAATAGAAACTCGCTAAACTAAAATGAAAATGTGCACGGTATAAAGTTAATTAAGTCTGGAAGGTAAAGGTTACTACCTTCAGTTGTTCCACTGTTTCATTTTTCATTTCCAGATATTCATCGTTATCCAGTGAATCTCTAAAAATACAGCATCTCATATCTGGTAATAGCATATACCTACAAAATACAATTTTTACAGACTATACTAAGGTAGTAAAAGCCTATGAATGAGATAAAACTGATTATATTGCATAAACAGGCAAAATCTGAGTTGAAATTTGCATGTAATAAATCAACTTCGAGATTTCAGACTGAATACTTCCAGCAAAAATTCTTACATGCCTTTCTCTCCTTCTTGAAAGTCCATTTTATGAATTAGTTCATTTACAGATGAGCTAATTCATAAAATGGACTTTCATGCCTGTGTTTGCAATGTATTCGCATACAGCTGAAAACCTTACCTTTCGTGTTCAATTTCAGATAGTTGCAGCATAAGACGATCCAGCTGACTTCGTATATTCGATATCAACTTCGCATCATCACCACCCATTCAGTCCTGTAATTTCATTTCAATCTAATGGAACACAGCAAAATATGATCATAACAACTACGGTAGTTAGGACAGTTACTTTTTGAAATTCTTAACCGATAAAATTTCCCACTTTATAATTTGGCAAGTACTACTGTACCACTTATTCTCCAAGTAATAAGGCTTTACATCAATGACAAGCTAGTAAAGAAGCACCATTTGTCACCCACTGTTTTTGAGATAGTTTGATTCATTTCATTTATCTAAATAATTGATCATCTTTTCGAGTTCTGTGCAAAGTGCATTTGAAATTGACCCACTTCTCTAGAGATATATCCCAAAACTGACCCTCACACCGCGAGATACATTCCCTAGTAAATCTCTTTTCTCCGGAAACTTGTTAATGGATTAGTGTTTGCCGTAAAAACAAGTATTCAGCGGTTCAGTCTCAGTGGATATTTTCAACTAGATGCAAGTGACATGTCCGTTGGTTTAGTTGACACCGATGAACGGTGCTCTGAAGGGTCGTATTACTAAATTTATTAGATTAATTGTGTTTTGAATGTATGTTGGACCATGTTATATACGGTAGTCGTCAATCTGAACAGGTCAAAAGGTCAACCGTGCACCCGTGCACTGACGGGTACAAAAGACGAAGTGTTCCTTCAGTGTTGAGTTTTTTTTTCTTAGTGGTCGCTTTTCATTATATTGGTTATGATTTCTAGGCGTGCAGTATGAATAGGTCGGATTACTTATGCGACATGTCCCCTAGTACTTATACGAAGAGTTCCTATATTACTCCTGTGGATGCATTGCACCTCAGTCAACAGTGGAAGGTAAGATTGAAAACACTTCGTTTAACCGAAAAAAAAAAAGAGTAAATTCATTACTGAACCAAAAAAAAAGGCGATCAGCTAAACTACTTATACCTCTGCGCTTTAATGCGTGAAAGATTAAGCTTTAAGCTCACTCAGACAACTTGAAAAGTAAGGGAGGGACGTTGCTCAATTAGGAACAACAGAAAGAATATGATGACAGGAAGTCAGATAATGTGGAAAAGGAACCAGTGGGGAATATTTGACCTTTCAAACTAATGAAACATGATAAGTGTGGGGCAGAGAAATCCAGACTTTGCGAAATTTGGTTATTGATTAACACTGATAAAAGTTTCGGACGAAATATTTACTTTACCACCTTCGATCATTTGGTATGAAGCTATCTGATGATGCTTGGAGGTCAGCGTTAGTTTGCTACTGAATTATACACTGATTTTAATAGCATCAGATAGAATGCGATATAGATCAACTTCAGAAGCAGCAATAAAGACTTCATGAGGTGATTCATTGATTTGTTTTTGTAGTAAAACTGCATAGATCACCGTCTTGCTCAGTTTAGAATTGTTGTGGTTTTAATGCCCAGTTATAGCTAAGGAGATTAATGAGTTAAAATTGAGGAATTAAAAGTTACGACATCTTTATTTGCTTGGAAAATTACAAACAGAAATTTGCATTGTCAAGAGAGTTTTTATTGATGGACGGTTGGTGGGATTTTGGACGTCGAACATGATATCAAGTCTTTGTTATCCCAACTTTGTTGCCAAGCGAAAGGATCTGAATCCATGGAAAAGTCGCCTTCTTATTACCATCGTAAATTAATGGCGTATAACTGTTTCGATGTCTTTATTGGAAAACATATCCTATAAAGAAAAATACTAAGTTCAGCATTAGCTCGAACTTCATTTGAGGATCGGAGGGAATATAGTCTAAAAGTTCAATAATTTTTAAGAAACCGAATCATACGACATTAAAATTGATATATATTGATTTAATTGACATCTGTACATGTGTAGATGCTGACTGTAGCTGTCCACTAATGAAGAGAAACTTTTTGCCTGAGCATGTATTATTGGATGAAAAAGCGGTTTAGATAAGAGGATCGGAAGGATGATTACCTCCTTTAATAACAGCAATTTAATGAATTATGTAAAATCAGTCTGAAAACATCCTAATGAAAATGTTTAATTTTTGTCGGTTCTACAATATAGATTCTTGCAGATTGAGAACTTCACGACTCTTGTGAAACTTGCGCTACCAGGTAACTGCTTACGGACAGGTCTGTTCCGTCACCCACAACTTCCAGAAGCTTTCTGGCAGTTGTGTTTGTATCCAGGAGGAAAGCGAGCTGAGAATGCAAATAACGTTTCGTTGTTCCTGAAAATGTCTTCTACATCACCAACGAAAGAGGTACGTATTGTTCTGAGATCCGTAAAAGACATCTGTGAATTATATGGGAAGTTATCCGTTTACCATTTTATCATTTCCAGTGGATTCTTTCATTTTCATTCATTTTCATTGCTCTGCGATCCGATGGAATTTCATGGGAAAGAAGTAGCTTTGTTTCAATATTATAGTTTCTGTCCAGGTACGCATTAAAGTGGAATATCGGTTTCATTTTTTAAACGACAAAGGGGTGGCGCTGTTCAGCAATGTCAACGTTGGCGAATTTCATGCTAAACCTCCGAAAGGTGGACATTCCTGGGGTCTGCGCAATATCCCCAAACAGAAGGTTATGAATTTTTATTCGTAATTAATCAATAAACAGAAGTTGAACTTATTTTTAAAGGAGTGTCATTTGCTTCATGGATGCAATTTATGAAGTTTGCAAGGAGAAAAGAAAGCTGTAATATGAAGAACTTATGAAGTAACTGAACTTATGAAATAACAGCAGAGCATTGCTACTTTGGTGAAGGCGTGTAGGAACTACAGCAGTTACCAATCATTTTTTATGCTTAAATAAAAAATAATATAAACAAAACTTATGGAGCCCTCTTTGCATTTTACATTCTCCGTTTTGGAACAAAAGATTTCTTGTATATTGACATTGAGAGAAGCCACTCTGAGAGCAAATCACGAATAAAGAAACTAAACGTTTTAAATAGTGCTAGTATTTTGATAGTCTGAATGTCATTTTTCCTTCGTTTTCGCTTTGTCACTTTGCAGGTCGAACGATGATAATGAAAATTTTGACGGCAAGATAATTTTCGAGATATTTAGATTTTGAACTGCGTGCGAGATGATGGTTCACTTGTTATATCATGCCATATTGAATTGTTGCCGGATATCAATCGTACTCAGTGTTACAATTCTTGGAAATTGCTGAACACAAATGCTCGAACGGTAGGTAGTTTTGGCATTTCCTGAATCACTTGGTCCTTGATTATAATTCTTTCGTCATTCACATCCGATTTAGGTAAGCGGTGATTTTGTGAAGCGGCAGTTAGCAGCATTCGATAATGGTTTTATGGCTGACTGCGTTTTGGAATGTTCCGGAAGACAGATTCCTGTTAACAAATTTGTTTTATCAGCTCACTCAGAGGTAAGCTTCTCACACATTCCGCTAGAAATGGACTAAATCATTCCCTAAGCAAAGAGATATTTAATATATTGATAGAATGAAAAAAGAACGATATTTTTTAAACGTTAGGATCTGGAGAGATAATGTCATATATTGCAGGTGTTTAAAGCGATGTTTTCATATGACCAGTTAATAGAAAGTACAGAGAAGAAAGTCATTATTGAAGATGCTGAATATGAAGCTGTTAGGTATTCAATCATTCTTGTTTTTGTTATCATGTAAAATTGGTAATAAGCTCACTTCTTATGTCATAAAATCATTTTTATTC
This sequence comes from Loa loa, assembly GCF_000183805.2. Taxonomy (NCBI): domain Eukaryota; kingdom Metazoa; phylum Nematoda; class Chromadorea; order Rhabditida; family Onchocercidae; genus Loa; species Loa loa. The sequence goes on from NW_018108270.1 coordinate 165,553, forward strand.
TTCGTTTTCTAATCATGTATTCCATTTTTGTCCGTCGACTTACTACAATCTACTTTTTGCTGTTTTACCATTTTGTAATATTTATTTGAGGAAAGTGCTAGGTTGTCTTCGACCATCTTACGGAATTTTTTTAGGTGTATGTTGCGATATATGTACACGGGGGAAATGGAACTGGATACCGAAGTAGCGAACGTATTGATATTAGCAGAAAGATACCAAATGGATGACCTTAAACTGATCTGCGAACGAAAACTTTGCAATCAGATTGATAAAAATAATGTCGGGGAGATGCTATACTTGGCCGACCTGTATAATTGTAAAATACTTCGAAGAGCTGTAGTTGATTTGGTAAGTTCGTGAATGACTTTAGAACCACGTCTTCCCTTCTCCATATATACACACCTGAAGAATTTCCTGCTTGGCTTGCAAATTCATTTGGATACTTACTCCGCTTTGTTCTCTGTTATTGCATTCTTTCTTTTTTTTTTTAAATGTAATCCACATCCATTTCTTATGCTCTGTTGCTTTTTTGCTTTTTTGATTGCTTCAAATTCTAGTCAGTTCCCAACTTTTTTCATCTTTTCTACTCTTGCTTTTAATAAATATGCTTTACGATAGTATTACATTACTAAGGCCATTCAAATTGAATAGTTGCAGCTACGCACCAATCATTCCGTGTTGGCGTCACACGCCTGGCGATTACTGAAAGAGACAAATCCACATCTTGTCACAGAGGTGATGGAGAAAGCGATGTTTGGTGAAGAATCCCCACCACTCAAGCGACAACGTCACCAGAAAATACTCCTTTCACAACCTTCGGATGATGAATCTGTTTAAAAAGTTCTTCGCGTCATCATCTTGAGTGCACTGTGAACATTCTGCAGTCAGCCTTTTCGTGTTGTCTGCAGTAGACAGTGTACGTCAGTTCCCAACGTTCGTTAACTTAAGTAGGCTTTTCTCTTGTAGAACAGTGGCAACTCTTCCGTAATCCAATCTTTCGTTTCATGTCATAGACCATCTGATTTATTGGGATTCTTCTAGCTTTTGTGATTCCTTTATCCGAGTTATCTTGCAATATTGAAACGAACTAACTGTACGGAAATCATTCAAAGCGCCACTCCACCCAATTAGTGCTTTGTATAGCACTTAGTTGTACCTCCCATTTTTCATCGGAGGATGATTAGAAGCTAAAAACTTCGCTGATTCTAGTCAGCACTTTTTTTTCGGGAAGGATTATTTCTTTACAAGTTTTATGGGTATTCCAGTTTTATTTCACTAATATTTAATGAACAAAATAAATATGAGTGAGAACTATTAAACACAAATATTTATAAAGTTATAAATTTTCACAGAAAGAAATGTAAAGAACTATTGATGTAGACCCTATTGGGTCATGATTACACAGCATCACGATCAGAAAATTTTCACAAAAAGTAACAATGAATGAGCGCAAGACGTTATTTGTCGCTTATCGCCAGCTTCTAGATGAACTACCCGATCCGTAACTACTGCTTCCTGTATAACCGCCCCCACCATACATGTCTCCGGAACGACTACCATATCCACCGGATGATGGGAAATCATCGAACAAGCTTCGTGTTCGCCCCGCATATGGGTCATCATTGTAGTAACCTTTACGACTTATCGGCTCGTCGTCCCATCGACCGTAGGATGATCGATATGGATGCGAACGATAGTCCCTCATTCCAGAATAACGAACGGGTTCCGATTCCTGCTTTTTTGGACGAGGTATACTGACATAAATACTCTTACCGGCGCAAACGAAATCACGGATTTGACAAAGCCGTTTAACTACTTTCGGGTCATTCAGCGATACGTACGCAAAACCACGGCATGGTTTAGGTAGGAACACTCGCTCAACCTGGAATGAATCTTTCAAGTGTTTTTGTTTTCCAAATATATTAGCAAAGAGAACATGTAGGTTGCAGCATCAACGTTAAGAAGAGCTATATCTCGTTACAAGCAAATTAAGAAAAGAGTCCTTCAGCTCTGCTTTCATGTCTTGGTTTTTTGGGCTAAACCTTATCCTCATTTGCATGGAACAAACCTTTACTTCTAACTTCCTCCTCTACATTCCACTTTTCCTCTTGAAATTACAAAAATGTGTTGCACCCAAACATTATAAACACGAACCCTTAACTGAAAGAGGGGAGAAAAGTAAGAAGAGATCTTACATTTGTGGACACTGATCAAAATACCTTGGCAAGTGGCGATATTTTCTTCGCTTCTTCATCGAACAATTTGTGAAGATCTGTTTCCGTAATCTCAGCATAGACCCGGCCGACATAGATTTTCGTTGTGATTCGGTCATCCTGGTCTCCGCCATCCTGTCCATGATCCGGATATTTTACCTGGAAGACTTTTTATGTCTACACAGAAGCATAACGACGAAAGTCAGAAACAAAATTACCACTGACTTGGGCCATGCGACCGTCAATGTAGAAATCGCCTTCCTTTAGCACTTTTTCTTGGTCCTCCAAAGTTTTCATCTTGATAAAACCATAGCCTCTAGGAAGACCTGTTCTGTAATCTTTCTTCACCTGAAAAAACTTCTACCAATAATGTTATAGCAATATATCTCCATAACCACCGATTTTTTTGTTCAGAAAAAGCAATTTTTGCCAAATTTTCAGATAAAAAAGAAACAACATAGTGATCCAGAGCACCACACCATAGGTCTTAACCCAGATCACGCCCACCTGCACCGACAGGCCATGATATTATCCACCGACCTCCTTTCCCTCCTTCCCACTAATAGTTATCTGATAATAGCTAAGTTGTCAGTGTGATATAAACTACTGAAATATAGTTCCGAAAGGTATGCAACAGAACCAAAGAAAGAAAACGTCAAAATCAAATTACGAAAAAAGCAATCATTTGTGCTGATATGTAAATTCAAGAATAGAACCTCAGCGTATTGCACTTCACCGTACTGCTCGAAAAACTTTTTGAGCTGTTCCTCAGTAGTTTTGAATGATAGATTGCGGACGAATAGATCAACGGGCATGTTTAATCGATCAGTCTGTCCGCACTGTCCTTCCAGTCTGTCACTCGACGATAACGCTAAAACATCCAGCTGAACGTGTCAACAGCATAAATAAAGCGTCAATATGTGAGATGGAACAGAAACCGAACTGCCACTGATGCTGCTACTACCACTTCACCGGGGTGTGTCATTCTGAATCCCAGAAAGAGGGAGGACGAACTTTTACAAAACTTACAATCATCGATGATCGCTACATAGCGATGACCATGCCAACCTCCTTTCGGCGCCAACACACATTTTTTTCCCTCATCCACTCTGCAAAAGGATGTAATAAAAAACCTGATAACGGCTCTAAGTCAATGTGCTAGACCTTATGGTTTCTGCACTACAGTGGGAGAACACATGAAAACCAAAGAATTACTTACGGGAGACTACGGAATAGGCCTGTTGCGGGATTCTTGTACTTCAATCCGACTGCTTTCGGAAAAGAATGCGACAACGTGGAACATGGCAAGGTGCCATCGGATGCAAGAGGCAGCTCGAGTGGTGTACAGTCTTCATCTTCGGTAGCACAAACACACACATGATCCACTTCCTCACCATCTGCCGGAGCTTAACAATAAAAATAATTATACAATTCTTCACTTCAAACTTTGCCGTCCCCAGTTCAACTCACAACTGTAAAACAGTCGATTCTGGAGATGCCTGTTTACTATGCCTTCAGCTCGTGGGGAAAGGATGAGACATGCACAAATGCACACCTACCTGATACAGCTTGGTCATTCTCCTGTTCACCACCATCGTTTTCCTTCGTCTCAACACGTTCCTCTTCCTCTTCTTCTTCTTCACGTGGTGGTACATCAACGTCACTCATTTTCCAGTCTAAAATTTATGCAAAAAACGTAGTCTGATTTATTCCCCAACATACGCTATGAGGGACTCAGCAACAAGACTATGACATCACTGAATTTTTCTGCATATTTCTATATCATAAACAGTCCCGCACCTTCACGTATTATAACTAAATTCATTATCCAAATAAAATAAGCAGTAAAATAAAGGGTGATTTGAATAAGTATCAACTGTAACAAAACCAAGTTATGGTACTTCAGCAGCGAGCATCACCACCATTACCCAGAGTACCACAAAGTTACAGGACCACACTGCAACCACCCAACCAACAGCATGGAGTGTCTTTCTGGTCCACATTTTGTCATTTCGCGGCCCTTGACCCGCTATGAAAAATGAGAGGTCAGGGTAGTGGATGATTGAGAAGTGTGATGTGAGACGGAATTGTCCAGCATATCGCTTTGTTTAGCTAATACTTTTTAATTTATTAAGAAAGACTATACTAAGATTCCATTTTTTTTTCTGGCGAAAAGATGATAGCATTAATGCTAAAATGAGGGATATAGAAACTCTTTTTTGATCTAACAGTGATTAATGTATATATAAATGTATATGTAAAAAATACGCATGTTTACAGAGAATATGGAAAATGGAAAAGGATTAAATACCCGAAAATCCCTTTCATAATATCTATTACATGTTGTTCCTGTCATTTACATTACTCCTTGAACACTTTTTAGCGGAAAACACAATTCAGCACAAGAAACATACTTATTGGTAGTCCAATTCTTGGATTTTTGGGATAGTTTTCTCAACAATAATTTATTGGTAATTATTGAAAGGCAAAAGTTATTGTGTCGAAATTTCGGAAGTACAGTCATTCATCTAATGCCTTAAGTTTAATTTTATACGAAAGATAGGCTGCAGACCACGTAACAGGGTAACAGTGAAGCCTGCGGTTTTGACTTCGATCAACGATAAACATTAATGAAATGGGGGAAATTTTCTTTTTTAAATGAACTGCAATAAATATGCACAGGAATTAATGCTATTTATAATGTTAGTTTGGTTTCCAACTGAGAATCCGAATTGATTTGACTTGAATTAATCAAATAAATTTGAATTGATTCAGTTCGTGTTAGTTAAACGAATTTGGTTTGGTTTGACTTGAGTTAGGCTAAGTTGAGCAAGATCTAACCATATACTTACTCGGATTCCAGGGATTGAAACATACATTTCATTCCGTCCTTGAAGGGTAGTAACCGGTTGCGAGTGAGAACAGTGATGGTCATTGATGGTTATTCAGTGCTGTTCCTTTTTACTGTTGGCGTACTGGTATGTTCTTATCCACATATTTCACTGGATCTGGTAGAGCAATAATGCGTGGTATTATCCTCTACTCTCACTTTTGATACTTTTTATAGTCTTTCTATTGGTCTAGCATAGTGATTCCCAACCTTTCTTTGGCCAGAGACCACTTTGGTTTTCTATTTCTAAAGGGGACCAAAGTTCAAAAGTAGTGAATTCTGTTATTTTGGAAATAAACTTTAGTCAGGACTCTCAGCATATTGGTTAAACTTAGACTAACATTATAATATGGAAGAGAAGGAAGATAATTTTTAATAGTCCTCGCGAATCATCGCTTGGAAACTATTGGACTCTAGCGCCATGACCACTGTTTGTTGAATCGCTGAGGCGTTTGATAGTTAGACTGTTCGAGTGATTGCTTTCTGAATTACGTAAATGAATGTTTAATTTATTTGGCTGCTGGATAAAACTTTAAGGAATGGAAAATGAAAATGATAGTCGTCGAAATTATAGATTACTATCATTTTGGCGATATTTGTACAACGGCAGATATTCCGGATGCGTGATAACAGTGTACGACGGGAAGCCAATATTGTCGTTGGTGCGGGTTTGTCAAAGGTATTCATCCGTTCAGTTGTTCCCTTTCTTGCTTCCATCAGCGGGTCCCTCTTCTGGTAATAAAAGACAAAACAGCTATCGGTGTATTACTTCCAGCGATGTAAGCTGGCGTTGGGCAGGTTTTGATACTCAAGTGCTTCATGTCCTGCTTGGTTGCTTAATTACAGAAATGGGAGAGAATAGCACGAGAATGGTTAAATAGTGATTTATCCATCCATTTGTCTTTTTACAGTTCCGAAAAACATTTCATGCATCTGATTTGTATTTAGCGCAAAAAGGAGGAACTTGATCGAGGCATTGAAATTGTTCGACAGTTTCAACTTCTCCGTGCTCCAAAGTTTACCGAAATTGGAACTATTGCGGAACGTAAGTTTTTTCTCGATATGTTGATCCTGATTATTGCTGCTTATTCTCCAATAGCGGAAGAGATCTTTTTTTTGAGTGGGTCTTTTTCTTTTTCCATTTCATTCACCTCTCCAAAAGTGGTAAAATGATAAAATCACTTTATCAGTGATAAAATTTTTTACTGCCCCAAGTAAATTAGGTTGATTTTAGATGCCGGTGCACCATATATCAACCGAATGATTGCCATGGACGAGTTGCGAGAAATTGGTAACTTTCTGGTATGATTAGGGTCACCAATCTTTACATTTAGTGAGTCTTGCGTTAGTCTTTCTGGTTTGCTTTATTGTTATCATCACGCCTTATTACTTACCCAGATAGCATCATCAGTAACGGAAGGTACACAGACAGGTTGTGCTTGTATGTGTGGTATATGTAGATTGTAATGGAGCTTCAAGTTGGAAAAAATGGCACAAAATACCAACCTACATTTAAAAAACTTTGTCTTTAATTATGTCATCTTTTTATGTGCAATTCGTCGCGTATTGAAAAAAAATCGGGTCAAATTTGGTTAGAATGAATACTTAGTTTTCTGGATTTTCGTCTAAAGAGTAATGCGGCTTCAGTCAGATATCTTCAACTGTTAAGATTCCAGAGCGACAGTTAGAGTTCATAAATGGTGACCTTGGTCGCGTAGCAGGCGAATCGATGTATGCTTATTTGTCTCGAATCCGTCAAATAGCATTACCTTCGTTATCAGAACACCTCTGTGAACGAATCGGTTTGGTGGCAGAACACTGCAGGTATCGACATGAGGTCAGGACATGTTTTTGCCCTTCTCTGTGCAGTATTTTCCAGATTTCATTAACAAAAAGTTATATTGCTGCTATCATTCATAGTTGTACAGATATTTACAGAGACATTTCCTAGGCCTACGATTTATTTAAAAGGAAATATTTCAGCCTTTCGGTGAATCAGAACTAACCGAAACTCGTATGCTTATCAAAGAAATTGTGAAAATGTAAGTTGCAATATCTTCTGGTGAAGCTTTCCAAACGGTTCAGTGACGAAACTACATTGACTGGATATTTCAGATTAAATAATGAACAGGAACGCCTCTCAGCACTTCATATCAAAGAATCAACCAGCTCAGCGTTACAAGAAATTACTAAAAGGTATAATATAGATTTTGTTGATTCTCCTTCATTATTCACCGCTGTAGCTCTGTTCTGATAATTCTGGCGCATCTTATTCAGGTTAACAACAGGAGAAAATAAGAAAGGGATGCACAAAAGGAACACAGCCATGAACGCGAGTCGAAATGCTTTACTGACATCTGATAAGGTTCCTCAGTGAATATTCCGCTGTTTAACCTAACTGAATTTGAATTTGTCGTTGCCTCCCACTTTCTATTTTTCTGAGATGTCATATATTAAGCGGTTTTCAGAATGAGACGAGATTAGCAAGAGCAGGAGATGATCAGAGGAAACCACTGATAGCTGATGATAAGGCGATTAGTGGTACACCTGCACTTCATATCTTGAGCTCTCGTGTGACTACTGCCGATACTCAAAATACACAATCCTTGGAGTGCACTCCGCTTATCACATGAATTTCTGCATTCATAAACAATGGCACACGATGAAAGGAGAGAGGAGTGAAGAAAATTGTCAAAAAACATAGAAATTGTGAAGTGCGAGGAGGCTTAAGGAAGATGCAAAGTGGGATTACAGATTGTAGTTAAGTACAGATATACTGCACAAACACTTCCTGCCTTATTCACTATTAGGTTTTTTCTTTGGATCGGAGGCTTTTTTCAAGGAAGATGCCACTCCATCTAGTTATTTTTAAAGTTGAAAATATTCAAAATGTATATTTATTTGTATATGTGATGCTTGTTTTGCGGGTTTTCTCATCTTCCTCTTTTTGAACATTTTAATAAAAAAAGCACAGGAATAGTAAGAAGTACCACAAGATCAGCGTGTGAAAACTTAACTTTAATCACAGTACTAGTGTGATAACCGACAAATCTCTTCAATGATCCTGGTAGACTGAACAGTTTTAATTTTATGATTTGCTCTCATGTTTGTTGTGGGTTTTGAATTCTATGATCAATTACTGATTGACTTTGAAACGAGAAACATTTTGGGAAATTTGACATTCATCCCAGCCAGAAAAATCAATACCTTTTTTCTAGCCAACTGCATATCGTGTTGAAGGAAAGAGTGTTGTCACTTTGCTAGTAATGTCGGGATAGCAGTCGACTGTGCCAGAATGCACGTCTTTTTTAACCTTCACCATGATAATACACTGCAAACTGGTAAATTAGTTGAAACTTCCTTATTAATTTTGCGATTCAGATAACAAGACTCTTCTCCAACACTGTCTAACTTCAACTGTATAGTGACGTGTCCGCATAAAATGAAGGAAGACATTTGGTCTTCCTAGTTAACTTATCGGACATGGTAAATGTAACTTACTCGTATCCATGCCATTTTTTTTCCATGCATTGCATCGCGTTTTTCCTTCCTCTGCATCATAATTCCTATTCGGTTTATAAGAAGGGATATGTCTCATAGGCTTTCGATGCTTGTTTTGATTAGCTAGACCCGTTCGCGGCAATGATATAGCTATGGAATCATCCGACATCCAGAATTTGTCTTTTTGCAATGGCTCTGCAATTTTCTATCTTGAAAAAAGGATGAAGATATTGACTACAGATGGATAATACTTTGACATTATTATGTATTATGTAATAAATCATATGGAAATGGACCGTAATCGTTCATCTGAAGTCGATCAACGATGGCGAAAGATATGCCAACGTTACGCTCGAAGATGTAGTCGAGCTCGAAATCGTCATCATCCATACCAAAGGGGTGCATCAGGTCTTGTCCCACCTGAACTAAACATTAAGTAGTTGTTATAAACAAAGTTTCAATTAAACTAACAATGGTTATGTAAAGGAGAAATATTTCCAGAAATGTGACATGTCGCTTACTTTGAACCAACCGACGAAAAAGAGGAACTGAACGATTGTAAATATGGGAATAACGAGATCCATCTCATGATCTCGGTATTTCTTCGACGGATCCAGATACTGTCTGCCTATGAGGCAAAAGCCAAAATATGCATAAGTGGCTAGCGCTGCTACCTTCAACCATCAATATCTTCAATTCTTCATAGCAAATTTATCATTTTATTACCTTCCAAAAGATTTCTATCTCTACATTTATTCACTTGGTACAAATATTTTCATCATTCATGAAAAAAAAGTACCTGAGTATAAACTAATGGTACGTTCACCCAGTCATAGGAGAATAGTTTGCGGAAGGCCGTTCGATAGGCCTTTAATTCTTGCATGAAATGATTCAAGAGAGCCTGAGGAGGTGCGTTATCATTGAATTCATCCATGACAATTTGCTGCACCCAATGAAGTGGTATCATCCATTGTACATTTTTAATTTCTTTCTGCAATAGATGGCTACAAGTTACAAGCCTCTTCTCTAAATATTGAATTCAACCTATCTAAAAATGTTCAACCAGTCAAATCGCCATGCAGGAAAGAGGATAAGTAATACCAACCGAGATTTCCTTCAACAATTTCAATTCCGTATCGGTGAGTAGTCCACTCTCCACCAAATGTGACAACGACGGGAAACGACGTCGAATCGTGCTAGATATTTCACGACTAAAATATTGGTGTACTTGATTGATGGAATTCTAGCAACCTGTAATACCAAAAGTAATCAAATAGTATAAGTACTAACTAGACAAGTGCCGCCATCAGGTTGACATATCGAGCGATAGTATGTCTCCGTTGTTGGCTCTTAACATCATTACCCGGTATTACCGTACATAATAGCGACAATAAGTCTTCTGGCCAAGGTATACATTCAAACTGTCGCCACCATCTGAAAGTCTACACACAAATCCTTAATAAAGAAAAGACTGACGTTTGCTACAAAGGACAGTTTCAGATAATATAAAAAACTTTACTAATTCTCTGGTAAACATATGGAGGAAGCTCAAGCTAATAACATCAATCAACTCCTAGATCATCTTCCGGCAATAAATATTCCCAATTGATGAGAATGAGAGAAACATTCATTATGTACCTGACGACTACATTGGATACATAGAATCCTAATAAGAATGTAAGAGGTATTTGCTTCGTGTACTGATCCATCATCATTGCAATTCGTTCAAATTCAACCCTAAATTAATAAAAGTTAACAGAGTTACCGGTAGCTACCAGTAATTTCACTACAATCTAACCTAAGTATAACCAATTAATTACCTGTATTTCTCAGGATTTTCTTTATCTATCATTGGTAATATTTGATTGTAGAAGAGTCGAATAATGTAATAAAGGATGAGGAAGATGAACAGCTCTCTCCAAACTAATCTCCATAAACTTCCTTTCCATCGAATTAAAAGACGACAGAAGTTACCCGTGTATGAAATTGTCATTATACTATAGTGACTATTGTTACTTTATGTTCAATTCAAACACTTTTATCGTATTGATCGATCTGTATCGGGAAAGGAAGAAGTGAAGAAGAGAAAGAAAAAAGTAATGCTGTTGTTGTTATTGTTGTCGTTGTTGTTGTTGTTGTTGTTGTATTGTCATGCCATAGCTGAGTCACCCTGTTCCAATCGTAATCTATGAGCAACAAACTATCGATCAATATTGAAATGTCAACAGTGGTGACATGCAGCAGCTATCCCCCTCCTCTATGACATATTTGTAATGACTGAAACTGTGTTTACGATTTAAAAATTTGAAGTATATATAAGTTATGAATGCAACTGTAAGCATTCATACTCGTTTTGTGTTGCTTGACGAAGATACTAAATTATTGCAATATGATGGAACTTAAATTGGCGGGATTTTTTAAACCAGTTGTTAAATTTATAGTTTGATAATACAGCATTTCAATTGTTTTCAGTCATTCAATAGAGACAGTCCACACTTTATATCATTCAATGTTTTTTTTTTCAGATGTTGATCAAAGTAGTAAACAAATATTTATCGTATAATTCATCATAGTAGCTGTATGGATAATAATGTGATAGCTTTTGTCCTCGACAAATCATTAGTATGAGTTTGAATGGAAAAAAAAAGAAAAGAAAAGAAAGAGCAAAAGGATGTCTCTTTTTGTCACATAAATCATAGTTTAATGTATGGCAAATAAGGATGAAATAGAAATTATCATAGTTTCATTTACAGCTATCTTCAATGAATCCATACACAATATTATTTGATAAGCTGATTTGATATTCAATTTTACTTTTCAATATTTTATTCTTCACAAATAAACATCGTTATAATAAGTCAATCATAGAATAGAGAAGGTAGAAGGGGAAGAGTTATCAACACATGCATTTTATCAATATCAATACTGATAGTGAAATGTTATACTAAAGTCTATTGATTGAATCAATTTAGACATGTGCTAGGGGTTATTCAAAAAAACTTTTTTGGATTACTCATTTAGTTATTTGGTACTCACAAAAATTCATCAGGAGGTAAAAATGATATTTGACCTCTATCTTAAACCTACTATATATCACTTCATGATATATTACATGACCTTTTTTTGTCCGCAGCATGCTTTCTGGCCAGTAGTTCAATAGCCTTAACTTCAATATCACCGTAGCCACTTCTTCGAGTGTTTGGCATCGATTGACGGCGTCTTTTCATTTCCCCCGGATGAAAATTCCCAGTCTCACTCAAGATATGCCGAAATATTTCGGTTACCTATAAAAGATGACCATTTGCAGAGAACCATCTCATTTAACTTACCTTTCTGAGATACGAGAAAAGCAATCAATTTGAATAATGGTGGAAAATAATCAATAAGTTAAAAGAAATAACTTTAAGTAATGAAATTTCTAGCATTTCCCAATACTAGTAAATTTGTCTATATCCTTTCGAGACAAAATCATAAAAGTTATGAAACATGAGAGAAGGGAGGCAGAAAGTTACCTGATAAAGATTAGTAGCAGAAAGAGCAGCAAAATGAAGCTTATTCTCGAACGCATAAATTCTCGATCCTTTTGCTGCCCATTGCTCCTCACATTCATACAAATCGATCTTATTGGCAACCAGAAGTATCGGGGCTTTTTTGATATTTCGTACTTGGACCTCTTTAACGATATCTTTAGCTTCATCCAACGATATTGGATCATCCACTGCAAATACAACCTAAAATTTAATTCAGTTATATGTATGGAGAAATAAAATAAAATTGTAAGAAAGAATGAAATGAAATTATATGTAAAATTGATTATATAGGCCAAAATTAATTAACAACTCTTCCTTCATTATCAAATACAATTCGTCCTATTTGTGATTTCAAAGTTGACTAATCTTATTTAATTGAAATTTATATTGAAACTGTACTCTTCAAGTAAGTTGTTTAACTAGAAATAAGAAACGTACAACAAAAGCATCACCAATCCTTGCATACAAATGTCTCATAGCCAGGAAATCGCGGGAACCACTAGAATCGATTACCTAAAATGAATCCATCTATTTATCAATCAAAAAACATGATCAAAAAATAATGAAAAGTGGAATTTTCCTAAAATTTGCTTATAATTAATCAAATAATTGTACCTGTAGAAGTGTCGTGTCACCGTCATCTTTCTTATACTCAATCCAATTGAATTCTTCT
>NW_018108270.1:178587-180524 GCF_000183805.2 Loa loa
GAAATTATATGTAAAATTGATTATATAGGCCAAAATTAATTAACAACTCTTCCTTCATTATCAAATACAATTCGTCCTATTTGTGATTTCAAAGCTGACTAATCTTATTTAATTGAAATTTATATTGAAACTGTACTCTTCAAGTAAGTTGTTTAACTAGAAATAAGAAACGTACAACAAAAGCATCACCAATCCTTGCATACAAATGTCTCATAGCCAGGAAATCGCGGGAACCACTAGAATCGATTACCTAAAATGAATCCATCTATTTATCAATCAAAAAACATGATCAAAAAATAATGAAAAGTGGAATTTTCCTAAAATTTGCTTATAATTAATCAAATAATTGTACCTGTAGAAGTGTCGTGTCACCGTCATCTTTCTTATACTCAATCCAATTGAATTCTTCTACTGTTGGTCGGTACTCTTTGATAAATTCCTCCCATAGAAACTGACCCACAAGAGCACTTTTGCCAACCTTCAAATAAACACCAATCAAACTTCTTGCTTGACCAATTTGAATTTTTATGCAGAATTAAACGTTCAATATTTGTATGAAAAATGCATACTTTAGAGCCTCCTAAGACGAAAAGTGTATACTGGGATGTCGTGATACCAGAAGAATTATGCCGTTCACGGGTTAAGCCAAATTTTAAACGCATCCCGGGTACATTCCGTGTTCTTGGAATTCCACTCCAATTTCCTGAATTAATTGAGGGATGGTTATAATAAGAAGTAGAAAAATGGTCCGCGCATATCTAACTTCGTATGGTTTTTCATTGTAACAGAGAGTTTTTGAGATTATTGAAATTTAATTTCTGAAATTTACTGAAATTCAAATTCAAAACTCAAAAAAAAATATCCAACAGGAATGCATATATATAGTTTTTGCATTGTTTGTTCATCAATTGATCCATCCAAACTCATACACATACATACACATATATATACATACATAGAAAACCTTGGATTAGCACATAATACGAATTTGAATTTTTTCTAGGCTAAACGAAGCGCAATATTGATAGTAAGATAAGTCTTAATGAGACTGTCGTGGATGGGCATTCCTTCCAGCGGTTGTTTATTATTCTAGTGATGGTTCTAATGTCACCAATGATGTCAGGCATTTATTTGTGCTGCCTAATTAGTGGTTAGATAAGCGTCAAAGCTTAACATAAGCTAACCATTGCATAACTACATCTTCGTGACAAATGATAGCTTTGAGATGAATATACCACAATGAAGTTAATATTACTAGTTTTAAATAGGATAGCATGAATTTCATTGTCGAATTGATTTAATTCATATAGCACTGATCAATGAAGTTGAAAATATTAAATCCTATTTTAATCATTGAAAGATTATTATTACTCTTCAACATGGTGACAACTTTTAGCTCTGATCAGGAAGATAAATGTTTGAGAGAGGTGAATTATATGCTCCAGTCGATATAGTTTATCTTAGAGGAAACTATTGCTTGGACTATTTTACTAGTAAATATATAAAAGTATGCAAAATAGAGCATAATTAAAACCATTAAAGTTCATTAGCTAATTTATTGCGTATGATTCGGTCTAAAATTGATTATTTCAATTTTTTTTCTCACCGAAAATTCTAACTTAACTGTAATGATGACACATTATCCAACATTTGATTAATACTATTCAAGGCCTGTTGTATTGATATTTAATTTCTTATTCATCATTTTTCAATTATCATTAGGATATTTGTGCTGCTGAACAATTTGACACCAATTACTAAAATTTCAATACCATTATGTTTTTACTCTCTCCTCAATTAATTGATAATAATTGGTCAAATTTTAGAGAAAAAAATAATAATGAAAATGTGTTTATCACCGGATATTTCAACTATGATTTATTTCATTTAATATCATTTGAAATGATTGACATTTTCTACGTTGATAAAAGTGATAA
>NW_018108270.1:181182-183885 GCF_000183805.2 Loa loa
AAGTATGCAAATAGAGCATAATTAAACCATTAAAGTTCATTAGCTAATTTATTGCGTATGATTCGGTCTAAATTGATTATTTCAATTTTTCTCACCGAAATTCTAACTTAACTGTAATGATGACACATTATCCAACATTTGATTAATACTATTCAAGGCCTGTTGTATTGATATTTAATTTCTTATTCATCATTTTTCAATTATCATTAGGATATTTGTGCTGCTGAACAATTTGACACCAATTACTAAAATTTCAATACCATTATGTTTTTACTCTCTCCTCAATTAATTGATAATAATTGGTCAAATTTTAGAGAAAAAAATAATAATGAAAATGTGTTTATCACCGGATATTTCAACTATGATTTATTTCATTTAATATCATTTGAAATGATTGACATTTTCTACGTTGATAAAAGTGATAATAAATTTGAGGAAGTATTATTTCTGATAATTATTGATTTATGCATACTTTACCATAGAATCATATACAAATATAATAAGTGAAAGTTAAAAATAGTAAAGTAAATTGGTATGAATAAGGAAGACTAAGGCTCGTTAGTGTAATCTAAAGCAAAAACTTATTAAAGCCAACGGATACACTACCGGTTCCTCACCAAGTAATGCAATTTTCCCACGGCAAACACCGGCACACTTAATGAGTGCTCCTCTGAAATGGTCGATGATCATTTTCATCATTATAAACAAACCTTGACTATATTAGTGAGAATTATTACGCATATTAAATATAATTAAATAACCAAAAAAAAAAAGTCTCTTACGTAATTTATTTTAAAAATAGACTTGACGTTTTATTCATTAAGATAAATTGTTTTCATGATATTATATTGATCAAGATAGGGCGGGGGAAAAAAATCAAAGGGAATTTTTTGTGCATCTTTGATAAAGCAGCATAAAATTTAAAATAAATTTAATAACAAACATCTTCATTTACCCTTTAAGCTGATATTGTTGCTTTCACATTTAAGCGCTTATTTCTTTATTGTAAACAAAAATTAATATTAGCATTTGTTTTAATGATAATTTGATAATCAAAAAAAGCTGATAATTTATAATTTTTTGTTTTATTTTCTTTTGCAACAAAATGAATCAAAAAAACAACAACAGTGGAAGATGGCGGCTTTTGGAGTTCCTTTTTTTTTCTTCTTCTTTCATTTTAATATTTTTATTCTAAAATTTTTGAGAATTTAAAATTCCCGTTTTTTGTTTTCTTCCGGATTAATTTTTGTTATTTGTACTTTCATCATTTATTTAGTCGCAGTATAAATTTCATCTCTATGAAATGGATATTGTTGAAATTAACGATAATCAATTTGCATCAGTGTTGAAACCTGATAATCCTACAATCATCGATAAGTCTCTAGCTGTTCATGATTATGAAAATTTATCTATGATAGCTATTCTTGGTTCTTTTTCCTTTTTTTTTCAAATTTCACAATTCAACCAATAATTAACATTTCTAAGATTTGTTTTGTGGCCAGTAATTTTCGATATCAACTAATACTAATTGAAACATTCAATTTGGCCTATTAATGTTATTTGTCCTTCGATTTCACTATTTCAAATGGAAATGCTTTGCAAAACTTTGCAATCAGCTGTTTTTTTTTCGCATTTAATTCAATTTTCTAATCCTAATTCTTCAATATCTTTATCCTATTGATCTTTAACAAATAACCCATGTTCAGTACTATCTGTAAACTTCACATTTATCGATCTTTCTTTCTTTAATCCCTTCTATTTCTATGCCAAAGAATGTCCTTCGTATAACCTGATCCTGTTAGTCAGCTAAATATTCCAGGATATAATCATCCTTTCCGAATTCTAAGCCATGCATATTTCAAATCTTCCATTTCATTTCATCAGCATTGAAATGAAAATCCATAACAATTTCATTTCCTGCCATTCCCTCTATTCATGCTATCTAAATCGATCTTTATTACTCTAACCAATAGCCAAACTCATTTGTGTTTTTTTTTTCTGGATCTTCTGTTATCTTTACAAGTTATTGATTAATCACAATAATTTTTGATAAAATTTCTTCGTCATCCATCTTTTAATTAAGGATTAATCAAGAAAGGTCTCCTTTCCTTATTGTGCTTCTGACTTCTTTTTGCGGGTAACTTTTTTCCCAAAAGATTTTTACCTGGAAAGGAATTCTGCAATAGTTTAACATATATTTAATTGAAAAACAATTAGATACCTTAAAAATTTCTGTAAATATAATCCGCTTATGCTCATTTTTCACCAAATTGAAATAGGCAAACCAGGTGAAAATGAAAGATTGAAAAGGAATTAACTGGATAAGTGAAGGAAAAGTTTGAGAGTAAAGTGATAGATAGATTTCGTTGAGTGTTGCTGCAATTGAATCGATTTCATTAATCCATATAAATAAGTTGCTACCTTTCCTTACTTTAGAGACAGATAGAATTAAATCATAATGTCTAAACTGGAAAAAGGATATCATCAAATTATGCTAAGGTAGGCTGTTAATTGTTTGTCAACAAATGCCAATGTCTCAATTTATTTGAAATTTTTTAAATGAGAAATATAAAAGGATAAAATGAACGCAATTTGGAAGTAATTTTCTGCAAACATACAAAGTATTAATTCATAGATTTGGATATGTCAAAAGATCCAACAACGAAGAAAGAGAGAGAGAGAGAGAGAGAGAGGAGAGGAGGA
>NW_018108270.1:184661-194250 GCF_000183805.2 Loa loa
TATGTACAAAAGAATACCAACAACGAAGAAGAAGAGAGAGAGAGAGAGAGAGAGGGAGAACAGAGGTCGGTTTTAATTTTTTTTAAATTATTATCAATCCATTTTAGGAGTGAATGTCAAAAGGAAAGTGAATTTGAAATATAACAGCAATGTGAATTATCCAGTTATCACATCTGTTTATTAGGAGCTAATTAAAAATATTGCACGCTAAAGACGAGTAATAACAGCTGAAAAGATTGGATAAACAGATACTGCTCTGAAAATATTTCTCAGTAATTAATCCTAAAACGTAATTTCATGTGATAGTTGTTCAATAAACAACAAGGTCAAAGATTATTGCTTTTTCTACTTTCTGTTCATCGTTTAAGGAAATTTTTTCTTGGGATTTGATGATCAGATAAAGCAATGAGGGATTTTCAATGCTTAAGCTTAAAAAGTAAGGCTTCATTTCAACACTAACCAATAAACGAATCAACTAATATTATTCTGAAATCATTTCTCGGTAATCAATTATTTCCCAAAAATAGTTTCACCAATAAATAAGGGTACATTTCATCTCTAAAATTTTACAAAAAAAAACAATTGTTACTGTTTATTCAGATATAACTAAATTCTGGTGAACAAAAAAGAAAAAAAGTCGAAGATTAAAAGAGATTAAGGTAATATAATTTGATTTTAGATTTCTGGATGAAGAGAGCAAGAAGGATTCATAATTAATCGAACAGTATGCCTTCTGTCATATGGATTTCAATCTTTGATGCAAAAATCTTGTTTTTTCTCATTTTTTTCTCTGAAATCCTACTGTATAATCACTATATGATATAGTGTGGTCACTGTATGGTATAGTATGATCACCGTATGATATAGTATGGTCACTGTATGATATAGTATAATCATTGACAATAAATTCGCACATATCCCTAAAAGTGATGCAGAAAAAAGAAAGCTTAAACGAATCATTATGATTACATATATTGTTTCAATGTTACAAATTCGATACAGTAACTTGTTAAAGAGCAAAAGGACGATGACAGTATTCGATGTCTAATCAGATGTTTAATTATATTTTTATAGAGAAATTTAATCTTCCATCATTCAATCATGCTAATTAAGCAAAATTTAATCATGCTTCAATTTCTTATGTAAACATTTATTGAATTTTAATTTCTTTTTTTAATCGTCAAGAAGAGTCACTAATTCATCACGTAGTATCTCAATTTTCATAAAATTTACTCCATAAGATTGTAAAAGAATACAGTTACAAAAGATAAATTATTCTTGGCCTCATCTTTGATTTCTTAGCAAAGGTAACCATTTCAAGAAAGCTGCTACCAGATATAATCTTTGTAGGTGTTCCATGTCGGAATTACTTCCTGAATTTAAAAGCTTTGGCTTTATAAGTATGGTTGGTTGAAAGCTGCAAAAAGAGTTGTTATATTTCGCTAGACAAATAAAAAAATTTGTTGTGGAACGATTATCCTTTGGATTAGTATAAAAATGATATTGCTCGATTCAGAATTTTTGCCAACAAAAAAAAAAGAGCCAAGGAAATCATAGGGATGATGAGGCTTTTTAAAACTATTAAATATATAAAATAAAATAAAGACAGGAAAATAAATGAAGAAAATACAAAAATTACAGTTCTTTTCCCCACAAAAATTTACATTTATCATTTTTTGACCTATAAAATGGACAAGTTAACCAATGATAAGTAAGAAATCCGTTACTGTCTCCAAATTCGACCTATTTTATCAAGCATTTCTAATTTTTGTTGTTTGGCCAAAATTGAAAATTTACAGTTATTGAGATGATATTGTTAAGATTGAAAATATCATCGAAGAAGTGCTAAAATAATAAATATGTGAATGAGAAAGTTTTTTTTTTTAAAAAAAAAAGCTGAAAATGATGAGAGTTGTAAAATGGACAAGTTAGCTTTTAGAATGAAAGGACGATCAAAATGGGAATATTTTATTAAATATGCTTGGATTGGATAAAGGGAGAACTTTTTCTTTTCAATAAATTAGTGGAAGAGAAAAAACCAAATGGCTTCAGGGTAGCTTCATATATATTAGATTTTATAATTATGGAATAAAAATGAACAAACATACGATCAATCATTTTCACACATTACTCGTTCATTTCAATCACATTTCAGCTATATTACAATGTAAGCTTAAATAAGTTTAATTAATTAAGCATAAATTTGATTTTTTTTCTTATTTGCAAAAAAATCTGAAATGTGATTGAAATGAACTTTCGGTCAAATTACATTTAATTTAAAAGTTTTGAAAATTAATATTATTTGGAAAAAAAAAGAAAACTGATAAAGAAGGAAAGTTTTGTGAGGAAATAAATAGTTTGATTATAAAGTAATCCTTTGATGATTGCTATTTGCAATGCAAGAGAACTAATAAGATTTTATGTAAATGATTAAAATTTTAGTTGTGGAATTAGTTTTGATTATTAGTTAGGCTTTCAATGATATGAAATGCTTGATCTTTTATCAGTTAGCAAAATTTTTTTGAAACATTACTCAAGTATTGATTAATAAGATATAAACATTTATGTTAATAGGTTCAAATCCTTATTTTATTTCTAGAAATTAGACAATTTTGGATAAGCTATCATTCATCCATCAACAACAACAAAAGTAAATAAGTAAAAAAGAAAAGATAAAAAAAAAAAGAAATCCATTCATCATTTCCATATCCTATCCTGCTTTCCTTTCTATCATATAATTAAATTATGGAATAAAAAAAAAAAAAAAAAAGAAAAAAAGTTGAAAAGTTGATGAAGAAGAAAACTATTACCATGAAATTTGAATATTTAAAAGGTTTTTCTATTTCATTTCCGATAACATCATTTGGAATAATGAAAAAAAAAACATTTATGGAAGATATACTGATAAATAAGACAAAAAAAAAGAAGGTAAACAATGATGAGAAGTAATGAATGGAAAAGATAATCTATCTCAAGAGAGAGAGGGAGAGAGAGAGAAATGGAGATGGGATGAGTGACTGACATTGGAGGATTGTCACATACGAATATTACTTTATTTCACCAGATGGATGACATTATTCGATTAATTAGCATATTTTTTTTTTCTAACAAATTCTAGCAAAGAAATTTTTCTAGCATTCCAGGCTATTTTAGTAAATATTCTATTATAGTTACTCATATAAATCATCATCATTCTAGGCCATTCGATAGGCCTGGAATGATGATGATTGCTTCAGCCATAAGATGAATTAAATTACCCAATTTATTACTCTATCGTTAAATTCTGATCCTTTTTTTTTTCCATTTAATGGGAAAAAAATTAGCAATTGCAATAATAATTTTGCATATTTTTGATTTCTTTTTTTTTTTTTGTAAATTCTGAAATAAATTTTTTTTATCAAACATTTAATGTAAAGTTGGAAAGGAAATAAAAGAGGGAAAATGAGGTCAGCAAGGGGTTATTTCAAATTCTAAATTCTAATAATTTAAAAGCAAATGATTGCAACTTCTTCTCATCCTTTTGTCTTCCAGAAATGATAATTAATTGAATTCTAATGGAACCAAAGTTCCTTTTAATCATCAATATTGAAATGAGATATTAATGAGGACCCATTGCAATCCTAATCGAATCCTTACTGATCTTATACGATTTAATAGCTGATAATTTAGTATGTAGTACTACTCGAATCAAACGACACCATTCCAAGTACGAATTGAAGATTACAATCTTCCACTCTTCTATCAGTTTCCTTCTAATAGATTTCAAGTTACTGTACTGATTGAACCAGTGAATAGCGTAGAAATTATGTAAATATATTCTATTGTAGCCATTCCCAGGATGTAATACATCATCGTTATCACTGATAATTCCCGTTTATGTCACAGTTTAATGAAGGTTTGGATATGAATCTGGGGAATCAAGTAACAGTTAGTGGAAATATCAATATTTTAATTTTTGGTCAGGATATTTGGGACTATAAAGGTTTGACCTTTTATAATGTTTCCAGCTGACCGTCTAAATAGGCTCCCCATTGATATAAAGTTAAAATCATATGGAAATGAAAGATTGGAATTCTTTTGATCTAACAAGTAAAGAGATGGTACAATAACGGTTGGGAAAAATGATGTAATAACACCGAAGAATTCAATGTTCAAATAAATTATCTCGTCAGACAACTGGAATGACTAAGTTCAAAAGGAAATCTTCAGGTAGTATCAAAATGGGTCGATTAAATATTCGGATTGGTTTCGGATCATTGGGTCGTCCAACCAATGTACTCGAAATAGCTCCGGAAACACTGGCAACATTGGGCACCGATATATTCATTCAACGAAATTAATTGTAAGTTCCGTCACAGATTTCATTTCGGAGCCAATAAAATGATATTGAAAGGATAAGGAAAACGAAAGCACTCGGTTGAATTTATATTTGTCACGGGTAAATTACCCATGACAAATATAACAAGAGAACTTTAACAGTGTTAAATTTAGTGTTCGATGTCAAGTAAAAGTTTTTGGATAGCACAATATCATTCCAAATCTCATATTTTCCCTGAAAAAGATCGTGTCCACTCTATTTTAACCAATAAACTACAGGTCCACTCATCTCTCTCTCTTTCCCTTGTCCACTTCCTATCCAATTTTTCCCAAGAAGATGCAATTCTGAAATGTGCTCATTTTCTCTTTGTGAAGGTTTATGTATCAAAAGATATTCCATTTTTTTGGGTAAGGAATTTTCCGCCATGAATAGATGTGATATTTTCCGCCAGCTTATTTTTATCTCTCTTTTTGCTTTTTTTTTTCACATTCCATTGATCGTATTCAGTGGCTCTTTGTGGACATGAAATACTCGTTAAATAAATTCCAGCAAAGAAGAGGGATGAAAGCCAAGAAAAAAAAAAGCTATACCTTTTATAAAGAGTGTTACCTTGATTACCATCTATACAGGTAACAGTTTTCCGGATAATTTTGTATCGCTTCGATACAAGCCACTGTTTTGTAATCCATTTATGCATAATCTTAATGGATTATTGATGTTGAACCTGGTAATAATTATTTTTTCGATGGAGGTAAGATCAGTTGTTAGTGTAATGCCAAAGTCAAGTTAGTTTCCTACTCTCTGTATTCATGCTCAAACAGACAACTTCAAAATCGGAAATTATTCCGGTTGTAAGCAGCTTGTTACTACAAATTTACGACTAAGCTATCGATCTTAATGATATGCACTTTCAGGCTTCGATTTTCCAATATCACTGGCTCCAAATGATGTTGGTGTAGGTTCGGATCCGTTCTTGCTTATTTACGATTTTAGACCTATCGAGCCACCCAATTTTCAAACGAAAGATAACTTTCGATGTTCTCGACAAAAGAGTCCATTGTCACACATACATTGTTTGCTGATGATGTCAAATAATTTTCAAAAAAGCAAAATACTCATTGAATCATACTGATCACATCAAATTGATGCTAAAAGTCAACAAATCGATGATTAGGGAGATGAGAAACAAAGGATTTGCCAAAAAGATCCAATTGAGGAGTCATTTTGAAGTGTGATGTTCCCTCTTTCTTTCTTCCATCCACTTCATTACTTTACTTTACTTTTATTTCTTGTTTCCAGTAAATCATACTATAAGATCGTATAAACAAGAAGATATCTCGGGAATATTTCAGTTTTGAAGTCATTTACCAAATGGTAGTTATATAATGCTTCCAAAATTTGAAAGTACAATATATCAGTACATGGAAATTCACGTTTACCACTAATCATTACACGTGTAAGAAGATATCCCGAGAATATTAAGTATTGATCATTCGATCGAACTGTTCATTTTTCCGTTCCTCTAAATCAGTAAACTCTCAAAGCGATTATCTTCAGTGAAGGGTAAAGTGAAGTAGCACGGTTCCGTGAGAGGGGTTCGTTGAGTTTGTAGTAGGGGAAGATTTGGGGTATACTAGGAGGATTTCTGGGGTGTCGTATAGCGTGAGGTATATGGGAGGTTATCAGATAATCGTCTGGGTTGTTAAGGGAAAGTTTGAGGGACGCGAAAGGAGCGTATTTGTCAAGAAAGAACAAGGATTGGTAAGATTTCATGGATGTTATGACATCGTAAGAGATTGAGAAGACATTGAAGTTACTGGGGGAAGAAAGAATGATAGCAGTGTTGAGGGCAACTATTATGGAAAGCAGTATGGGAGATAAGTTAAACATTTTCTACTACAGTTAGGAATGGATTCATCGACTTATCCCAAATTAATGTTGCGTTTTTTTTCGCTTTTGGGATGGGAAGGGTTCCACCTATAAGTTTATATAATAATTACAGGTTAAACAACATAATGGCGCTACCGAACATTAAAGATGGTGCGTCGGAAATGAAAATTACTTCGCGGAAAGCTGTTGTCCAGAAGTTTGGAAGCGACCTATCAAATTCTCATGTATGTTGTATTTCTTGTAAATTTTTCAAGTGGAGTAAATTTTCGGCAGCATATATTTAATCAACTACTTTCATCATAATTATTATCACTCGCCAAAGATGAGACATATTTTAAGAGTCATATTTCAGATAGATGATAAGATAGGATAATTAATTATAAGAAGAGAAAAACAGTACTTGGAATTTAGGGCTTGATAGTTTCAAATTCATTAATTTCATCATGTTTTCTTGTTTAATAATGCTTATATGTAGATTCCAGATAGGTGCCACTTCATCTATGAAAGGCCGAGGGGATGTAAGGAAACAAACGAAATTGGGTATTGAAGTAACTAAAGACGAGAACTATTGCGAATGGTATGTCCAGGTTAGCTTTTTCTCCATATTATATGCTAGCTAATCTCGATAAATATTTAGTTTGTATTGTGAGTGCTTATTTTAATCTTTATTTCATTTTGTATTTTGAAACACTGTAACATTAAGCCTATGGCATGAAATATTTTCCAGTGAGAGATTATTCAGCAAAGGATTAGGAAAACCATAACGCTAGTAATTATATGCTTATTTTGCTCTGAATATTATATAATAATAATATTATATAATAATACTAGTATTAATTATATAGTAACAGTAGCACTAATTTATTCATAAAGCAACTGTTACTCATATTATAATAATATCGAAAGTAATTTACTCTATGTTCTTAAAAAGGTAAGGAAAAATGAATAATAGAGGTCTTTTAGAGACATCGGAACATATTGATATTTTTTTCTTAATAAGTATTAGATAGGAATGGAATTGATAGGAAGACTTCAAAGTCTCATGTATTAGTATACACACGTCAACAACTGGGTTTTAAAGTATTATGGTGTTAATGACATTTAAATGTCTGCTGAAGGAGGTGGTTGTCCAAAAAATCGATTCCCGACATATTTTCATATTTTTAGGTTATAACGAAAGCAGAAATGATAGAATATTACGACATTTCTGGCTGTTATGTGTTGCGACCGTGGTCGTATGCTATTTGGGAATTTATTCAGGAATGGTTCGACGAAGAAATTAAGAAACTAGGAGTTAAAAATTGTTACTTTCCATTATTCGTTTCACAAAGCGCTTTGGAGAGAGAGAAAACGCACATCAGCGATTTTGCTCCCGAGGTTATCATTCGAAGTTTATTTATTATATATCTGGCTTTTTCAAATCTATTTTTCAATACAGTGTATTGTAGGTTGCTTGGGTAACGCGGGCAGGTCAATCGGATCTAGCTGAGGCGATTGCAATTCGCCCTACTAGCGAAACAGTGATGTATCCCAGCTATGCAAAATGGGTGCAGTCTCACCGAGACCTTCCAATTAAGCTCAATCAGTGGTGCAATGTTGTCGTACGTTTCATAATCAGACACCGTAAAAAAAGAAAATTTTTCACCATTTTCGAAACTGGCTACTGCTTTTAAGTTAATTTGATTTTTTAAATTTTGGATTGCAGATATTGTTTAATTATCATTTCATGTGACTCATGGAAATGGTTGTTGATTGTTTTAGCGCTGGGAATTCAAACATCCGACACCGTTCTTGAGAACTCGTGAATTCTTATGGCAGGAAGGTCATACTGCGTTTCAAACTAAAACTGAGGCAGAAGATGAGGTATTCAAAATACTTGATTTATACGCTCAAATATACACTGATTTACTGGCTATACCAGTTATCAAAGGACGGAAAACTGAGAAAGAGAAGTTCGCTGGCGGAGAATTTACAACTACTGTTGAAGCCTATGTGCCTATCAATGGACGTGGGATACAGGTTATTGGCTTTTGCATCTAAATTCCTTATTTAATACTCAGCAGTACAGTAGCAGTTCTTGTTTATCTATTTACTTCTTTTTTTTTTTTGGAATTAGTCGGAATAAGAAAAAGGAAGAAGCAGGTGGGAGATTGCTTAATTCTTCTTTTTTTTCGAATAATGTTTTTATTTTAGGGTGCTACATCGCATCATTTAGGACAGAATTTCTCAAAAATGTTTAACATATCGTTTGAAGACCCAAACGGCAGTGGTAAAGTCCATGTATGGCAGAACAGTTGGGGTTTATCAACAAGAACAATTGGTGCTCTTGTAATGATACACGGTGATAATTATGGTCTTGTGCTTCCACCCAAAGTAGCTGCTATACAGGTTTGCCTTACAAATTTAGATACACTTAGCAATTTAAGCCTTTCGAAAAGAAAATCTTTTGTCTTTTTCATTCTTATATATATGTATTCCTAGGTTTTGTAGATGATTATTGTCCCCGTAGGAATCACTGCCCAAACAAAGGATGAACAAAAAGTGGCTCTGATTGAAAAAGCAAAAGAAATCAATGATGTATTGGTGAATGCAAGTATACGGGCGGAGCTTGATGTAAGGGATAATATATCATCTGGATGGAAGTTTAATCACTGGGAATTGAAAGGCATTCCTGTCAGAATCGAAATTGGTCCTAAAGATTTGGCTAATAGTCAGGTAGCTTGAAATATCATTTTTTACCGCCCTTTTTTAGTGCAACTTACAATTGTTATATCGCTTTCTTGTTTAGGTAACTTGCGTTATCAGATATTCTGGCGAAAAAAGAATCATTCCTATGGATGGTCTTGCTACAAAATGCAAAAATATGCTGGACGAAATTCACTGTTCCATGTATAATAGGCAAGCTTTTTTTCGGATTCAATTTAGTGAGTGATAATCTTCACCGTGAAATAAAACGTCTCTCACTAGAATGAAATATTTTTAGAATACTAGAAACTCGCGAATCGCATACAAAGATTGTTTTGGAATGGAATGATTTCCGAGATTTCCTAGATCAAAAGTTTATTCTCCTGTCACCCTTCTGTGGTCGTGTTGAATGCGAAGATGAAATCAAAAAGGAAAGTATGAGAGAAGAGGAAAATGACCCTCGTGTTCCTGCAATGGGGGCAAAAACTCTCTGCATTCCATTTGAGCAGGTAATCCACACAACATTTTGGAGGAATTAAGTTACAAAAAATAGCATGTTGTTGCTTCATACTATTAATGCAGAGGTTTGAATGCAGCAGCTTGGAAACTCGCTCTAGAAGACTACGTTGCCCTCACTAAAAAACTAAAATTCTGTGAAATAAGGTCTTGAAACCAAAAAAAAAAAGACTTATTTGT
>NW_018108270.1:194270-212968 GCF_000183805.2 Loa loa
TGGACGAAATTCACTGTTCCATGTATAATAGGCAAGCTTTTTTTCGGATTCAATTTAGTGAGTGATAATCTTCACCGTGAAATAAAACGTCTCTCACTAGAATGAAATATTTTTAGAATACTAGAAACTCGCGAATCGCATACAAAGATTGTTTTGGAATGGAATGATTTCCGAGATTTCCTAGATCAAAAGTTTATTCTCCTGTCACCCTTCTGTGGTCGTGTTGAATGCGAAGATGAAATCAAAAAGGAAAGTATGAGAGAAGAGGAAAATGACCCTCGTGTTCCTGCAATGGGGGCAAAAACTCTCTGCATTCCATTTGAGCAGGTAATCCACACAACATTTTGGAGGAATTAAGTTACAAAAATAGCATGTTGTTGCTTCATACTATTAATGCAGAGGTTTGAATGCAGCAGCTTGGAAACTCGCTCTAGAAGACTACGTTGCCCTCACTAAAAAACTAAAATTCTGTGAAATAAGGTCTTGAAACCAAAAAAAAAAGACTTATTTGTGGCACTGACATCTACACATCATTGTGGATTAATTGTTGTTTTTCTTTTTCCTGAAATTCTGCAGTGAGCTTCATTTCAGCCTAACATTTCACTCCCCACTGGTTGTATCAATAAGAACTGTTCAGAAAAACCGCAGTTCTTCGCGTTGTTTGGTCGAAGTTATTAAGCAAGATTATTATTTCATGTGGAACTGTATATTTCATATTGTGGATTACAAGTGTTACTGCTCATCTTTTGTGGATTGATCTGATGTACTGTTACATTTGTTGGCATGGTTACTGATCTAAAGTTGAATTATCTTGTCTGTTATTATTGACATACTAACTGATGTTATGCAATTGACTTATGTGTTATACTGTTTGTTGGCATCTTGTATAATTCCTTGGTATCGGTTTTCACTTGGTGGGAGTGGGTTTACTTCTACTGTACTGTGTATTATACTGGTATGAAGAAGTGGTAAAGCAACATCTAATTAATTTAGTTTGGCAACTGATAAATTATTTTCTGTCATTTTGTATGGTAATGTTGTCGTATCTCGTTTTACAACGTATTTTATAAGAAGTGAAAGTCATAGTGATTTATCATAGTGATATTATCAACTGTTATTTATGAAGTGAACTGAATGAGATGCATTGTACAGTAGTGCTACATTGCAAAGGAATTTTTTTACTTGCTAGTTCATTTCGAATTCGTAAAACAGAGCTGCGTATGCTGGTCCGTTTTAGTCATCCTCATTTTTTGTTGTAGTCTAAAGCGAGTACGATGTCGGAAGATTCAGATTTTGATGAGGAAGCCCATGCAAAATTACTAGACACTATCAACAGCTTGGGCAGTAGTACTAAAAAACGACCATTGACTAGAAAGTGTCAGAAAAAGGTTCGAGTTAAAGAACTAGTTGATCTTATACGATCAACGAGGTTAGTTTCTCCAGCTGATTTCCTTTAGTTTGTTATAAGAATATTTCGTCATGAAATCCGTAGTGTTTTTTCCACTATGGAAGCTAGTGCTAAAATTGAGCATTGAGAACTGTATCAGTTTGAGATAAATCCTTGGAGCCGTTTTTATTAAAATGATTGCATCAGAAATGTTGACGATGCAAAGAAGAAACTGGTAAAGAAGAAGAAGCAAGGGAGGACAGCGGGAAAAGACGAACCGAGAACTTTGCAAGCTCCATCTCATAGATTGATTCGGGAGAGGATTGAAAGTTCCATTGCATATAGTGATATCCGGTATTACCTTTGTTTGTATTTTTAAATATATACGTCGAGTATGGAGTGCATGATATGTTTGCAATTGGAAATTGAAGTATTCAAACGGAATTTTAGAGATTTCTAAAGTTGTTTTCATTTGTTACTTTAAGTTCGAAATGGCAGTTTTAGTTATGAAACAGTTAACACAGCTAAGTATTGTTGCAGGAAAGACTTGGAGGAATGGGCTCCAATTGTCAAAAAGAATAGACTTGCTGAACAATTAGTATTCCCACTCATTAAAGACCCACCAATCCAGCGAACAGCGTCGGATTTGGTGCTGTTTTTCAAGGTCTGTTAAATTTTTTATCCATTATTTTGCCAGCGTTCGTTCTGACATAACGGAAAGATGTTGCAATGTATCATGTGATAAATAGTACAGTAGCAGGAGTATCCTTTTAATGCAGTATTCCTTCAGATATCGGAGGATAGAAAATTTATCACTTTCTAAAGTTTAATTATGTGATGAGGACTTGTATTTGTATTTGTGAATTTAATTGCAGCCAAGGACACCGCTGGAAATAGAATTGGCTAAGCTACTGAAAACATCAAACAACAATCTTCGTGATGGCGAGGAATATACGGAAGCTGAGTTAGAATTAATAAGGGCAATGAGTTTGAAAGAGGTTGTTATGTTTCAGCTTTTGAGCAACTGTTATAGTTATAAGTGATTTTGCCTAGTAGTCAAATGGACATCAATATGTAACTTGTATATTTGTATAATTTTTTTCTAGGCAAAAGCAAAATGGGCTCAACTGAAGAAGATGCGAGCTTTAGTTGGTTATCGAGAAGCGAAACTGAAACGACAGGCTAAAATAAAAAGCAAATCGTTAGTTTAACTATAAATATTTGTGCTCTCCGTTTCTGTGTTCTATCTCTGTTCTGTAAAGTTTTGACTGTAATACTTTGTGATTTGTTAGTAGACATTTATTTGAATTTTATTGGTTTGAACTGCTAGAATATTTTTTTAAAAAACCTTAGTGTTAAATGTTTCTGACACGGCTGATTGCAGATATCATCGACATATGAAACGCCAAAAGAGAAAACAGTTAATCAAGGAATTTGAAGAAATGATGATGAAGAATCCAGAAGCTGCCAAAGAGAAACTGGAAGAAATCGATCGCCAACGCATCCTGGTATCATAGTATTACTTTAAGACGGTTGAGTTTTAATCATCTACTGTAAGACGATTGAATCACAACTATAAATAGGTTGGTGAAAATTCGGAGCAAATAAGTGTACGGTTGTTCCAGGAACGAGCGACCTTAAAGCATCGCAACGGTGGCAAAGGTGTCCAACAGTTGTCAAGGTATGCGAGTAAAAATAAGGATTTCAAAAAAATATACGAAGAGCAAATAAGATTGGGAAGAGAACTGGCCGAAAAGCATGGTCGTGAGAAGGGTTCGGATTCTGATTCTGAATCAGAAAGTACAGATGCAGTAAAACTGACCAGTACCAAAATGCTTGAGGTAAGGCGCTCTTTCTTAATATGTTGAGGGTTAATATTTTGAAAAAGAATAATAGATTTTTTGATTTTAAAATTATAGAGAGCGGCTGAACTGTTAGAGAAGGAAGAACGGGAAAAATTTACCAAGCCAGAGCTGAAGACAAAACTTTACGAAATGAGAGAACGGGAACGGGAAACTCTCAAAAGTAGCGCATTGCGGGCCACGGGTGCAGAGTTCATATCTCACCGTAGGCATGAGTTGGTATGCCTTTAGTTTAAATTTATTTATATGTTTGCATAGTATGAAATATTGAGTGTATGAAATAGTATGAAAAGTATGAAATACTGATTATGAAATATTTGTATTCGGAATTAAATTCTCTTTGTTCTCCCAAAATGTATGTGTTTGAGGATAACGATGCAGCCAATGAGTCGAGGGTTTGTATTGAAAAGGCTGTGGAAATAGAGTGGGGTCCGAAAGAAACGATGAGCAGTGAAGAGCAGTCGGAAAGAGCACAACATCAACATGATATCTCAGAAAACTCTGGACAGGACTGTGCTGAAAAGAGAGCTGATGAACAACCCAAGAAAGACCTCAAAATTTCGAAAAAGAAAAAAGTTAAGAAAATGAAGAATAAAGTGCGTTTAACTCGTCCTTTTTCTTTGTAGAAGTGCGCGTTAAAGATGAGCAATTTTGAATTTTCCGAAACTAAGTTTTGATTTTGTTCAAGTATTATTTATGCATACTTTTAATGCAAACAGCATTGAATATATTAACTAAAGTACAGGACAAAGAATTGTCGTGATGATTTTAGAAGAAAAGTATAGATGTAAGAGACTTGGATATTGATCAGCTGTTCGACAAGGCAGAAAAAGAACTCGCTGAAAATGCTCTAAAGGTACCAAATGCTGCTTCTATAATTCCTTTCCTTAGATTATTTGATTTGTTTCCACCAGAAGTTCATTTTCTGGGATACTTTCACTATTGTATTGTGACAGCTTTTCTCTTTTAATGAAATCATGCTTCACCAGTGCTTGTTTGTAAAAGTCCTCTCTATAATTTTTCTGCTCACTATAATTGATTGATAAGTTTGTATATTACCATGTAGTTTTGGTTTGTTAAAACTTGTTGTTTTGATTTCTTGAGACTGCAAGTGATTCCACAGCAAACTGAATAAAATATGCAACACTATTTATTATCGAAAATATTACTCGTTTTAGAAATGTGAATTTTTGAAATTAGAAGACGAAGAAAATAAGCGTAGTCGGAGTCTCCTACCGTCTGACACCGAACCTGCAGTTTCCTCTCGACAAAGTAAACTTTTCTTGATTATTTTTATGCTACAGATTGCTTTTTATTGGAGAATCATCTTACTATGTTTGCAGAAGGAAAAGAAATCGCTGCGAAAACAGAAGAAGCAGTTGTAGATATTTCTTTGGATCCAAGGCATTTTCTGCAGGTCGAAACGATGGCACTACCACAGATCTCGGCCGATTTTGTTGAGACTTTGGAAGATACTGGTGGTGAGTTTTTTGTTTTAGCTGCTTTATTGTTTTTATTAATTTTCAATGTTTAGTCAGCGAAGTGAACTGACTTATTTATAGGGCAAGCAGAGAATCAGGAAGAAGTCATAGCCAAAGCATTCGAAGATGTCGATGTTATTGGTGATTTCGAAGCTGAAAAGGAAGCTGTGGAAGCGGCAGAAAATCCAAAAGATATCGATCTAACGCTTCAAGGATGGGGTTCATGGACGGGACCAGGAATAATCAGTAGGAAAAAGGATAGGTGCGATTTTTGCTAAATTCTATTAGACTTCTCATATATTGTAGTTTCTTTTTATTTATCTCTTCGATATCACAGCGGTTTATATTTAATTGCTTAAATAAGTGTGGATATTGCAAATTTTAGATTTGTAATCAAAGTACCGAAAAAGAAGAGGAAAGATGCTGGAAAAACAGGCTTGATTATATCGGAAGCAGTGGATCAGTCGATCGAAAAAATCCAGCTGAAATCGGTGAGGGCTTTTCTTTGCAGTTGAATGAGTGTGAAAAACGTTCGCAAAAAAACTAGGTTTTTTTTTTAAAACTACGCAAAAAAACTAAGACAAAAAAACTACTCGAGATCTTGATTAGTATACTACTTTGATTTACTAGTCTTCTGGAAATGAATTGGTCATAGCATGTAAATTCTGGCTGGATTCCTGATTCATGTAAATCTTTTTCTCATATGAACTACGTTCTTCTAATCAGCGTAACGATTGATTTAACAACATTAACTCTTTCGTTTTCATGTTAATGCAGAGTATTTATGACTGTTAGTAATACATTTACTGAATTTTGATAATAGATATTTGGGTGATACTTCTTCCAGATACCATTCCCATATACGACCGTTGAGGATTATGAAGCTGTAGTACGGCAGCCGATAGGAAAGGAATGGAATCCACAGCGAATTCATATGAAACTTATTCAGCCACATATTATAACAAAGGTACGTTTATGCTCATTTTCATTTTCTTTTTTCCTTTGAAAGAAAAAAAAAATGCATATGTTGTGATGTTTCATTGTTTTTCAGGCGGGTAGGATAATCAAACCACTGGATAAGACTGTACTGGAGGATGAATCTGACGAAGAAAAATAAATATCTTGTTATTATAAGTTAATTCCTCCAAATAAATGCACAATATCACTATTTGTGTTCACAGTTCATTTTTAAATCAAGAAAAGTGACAAGAGCAAGAGATAGTGAAAGATACACTTTCGAGAATAACTATTTTTCTCGTTGTGTTGGACCCTTTCAGATGTGTTTATTACTTTTCTGTTTGTATCCATTTATTACTAAATTTTGGATAATGATAATGTTTGTTCATATCTCACATTGGAGACGAGTCTCTCGCTTATCGCAGTAGCATTATTTGAGGAGCTGGATATTCGGACAACTTACAGAATAATCGTCAGACTGATTTTAGTGCAACATAAATCCTGAACAGCTGATTAGAGTGGAGGTGATAATTATAATATCTTTGCACCTGTTCTTTTTCTTTTTTTATTTTTCGGAAATATGTATTTGCTAATATCGGTGATAACATGAAGAAGGATGCAATGCTTTTATGGTTTTGCAGTAAAAATTCTTTGGAAGATAGGATGGAATTAATTTTATAACCACTAAGTCTGTTCTATATGCAATTATTTATGATACCAACAAAATAACTGTGGAATTACTCGTCAGGTGCTTTGATTTATTACATTAACCTGAAATTGTTACATTCCGGGAATTCTCCAGCTGTAGGTGAAAGATATTATCGACTGACTAATTAGTAAATCATCCGTAATTATTTTATACTATTTCATATAAAAATTGGAAAAGGTAAAAGAGAAAATTGAGCGATAAGAGGGTTGAGGTGAGTTGTATATTTGTTTGATCAGCTTCTGGTTTCTACATTTCATTCAAATGGCCAATAGAGAAATTAAATCAAATAGCACATTACTATTTACGGTTGCCACTAACAAACAATAAAATTGATTGTGTTTGAATTCGATCAACCATAACTGTAGGATAGAGCAAACAGGAAATAGAACAATTGATAGGAAGAGAATAGTTTTGGTATGTATTACATTTCAACAGTACCATACATATCCAATACATCCTCCTATCCAACAACATCTACCAATTATCATTCCTATTTAGATTTATTTATTAATATTCATACTTATCACTTTATCAACATTTATGAGGTCCAGTAGTAATTAATATCGTTTCTAATTTGTTACTTTTCTAAAAATTATTCTGAAATTTTATCAAAAAAGAAAGTAATCACATTGTATTTAATTCGTTATACATGCTCTTGAATTCTATCAAAATATTTGTTCTAATTGTACTGCAATTTGATAACAATCAGATTATCAGTATACTTTCTTTTTCAATCTGATAATGTGATATCCAGATTATCAACACAGTATACAATTTTTCTTATCATCTTTATTGCTGCCGGCTAATTCACCTTAATTTTATATCGTTAATCAGTGAAGTACTGTTAAGTACTGGTACATTCAAGATTACTACCATCTAAAGTTGACAATTTGCCGATCATGTCTTTGGCATCTGTCATCAATTCATTCGTTTCAAATAAATGTATGTTCCCTTTGGCTTATTCAGATGTTAGTGATTTGTCTTTCATCTTCTCTGTGAATTCTTTTAAAATTATTCGCAGTTCCATCAGGGGAATTGAATTGTTAGCTTTGGTCAGAGACAATTTCATGATAAGTTAACTTTGACTTCTCAAAGTTTTGAATAGTTCTGAAGTTGAATTTGTTTTTCCTTTTTTCCACTGCAGCATATCTTTCTTTACCCATTTCCCGCATATTTATGAAGCATTTTTAATTAATATATTGTCATACTAAGGCTCCAATGCTTCTCGCATATTTATGAAGCATTTTTAATTAACATATTGGCATTGTCATCCTAAGCTTTTTCTGATGAGGATTAGTAAACGGAATGAGCAATTGCTCTCATCGTGACTATTACCGCTACCCTTGACATTCCCCGGATGAAGAGTTTCCTTTTAGAGGTATATCGTTCCATTCAAATCTTCAAAAACATCAAACATCTCTGCAACACCCAGCATCGATTAATTTATTTCATTTCCCTTTCGGAAAATGGCTATTTTCCCACGATAAATACGCCCATCAATTGCTGCTTACCTTCGACTCGTTCCCATCCTATCCATGAGAATTTCCATCTGTCACTCTCTTCCCGATTTTTCTTACTAATTAAAGTAATGATAAGGAACGGATTACAACATCAACAAAGAGCCAAAAAGAAAAAAAATAGCCTTCACTTACTGTCACTTCTTCACCGTGAATTAATCAAGCGTTTCCTGTGATATCGCGGATGATATCCCAGAACCATCATCGTTCCATCTCCATCAGCAGTCAGTGGCGATACTTTCTATTATTACAACTACACGACAAGAGAGAGAGAGAGAAAGAAAGAGAAAGAGGGAGAGAGAGAGAGAAAGAAGAGAAAGAGGGAGAGAGAGAGATAGAACTTATTGAAGCATTTATTATGGATAATCTTACCACGCAACGTATTTACCTGACGTGATTTTTCCATCAATCCATTGCGCGATATCTTTTTCCATAACGCACGAGTTAGTATGGCTTTCCTCCCAACACATTACTTGACGTGACTTCTCCAGGAATGCATTACTTGACGTGACTTCTCCAGGAATGCATTACTTGACGTGACTTCTCCAGGAATGCATTACCTGACGTGACTTCTCCAGGAATGCATTACTTGATGTGACTTCTCCAGGAATACATTACTTGACGTGACATCTCCAGGAAGGCATTAGTTTGCATGACTATTCATTATGTTACATTTAACCGAGCAACAACAATTATTAGCTAATTACGTTATTGAAATTTGAACGCATTTTTCGAAATGTCTGTCACTCTCTCTCTCTCGTAAGTCAACGAAGAAAAAAAAAAGCGTGAATCAGAACAAATTAGTGTTCCGTTGTGTATTTTCAAAATTAACAAGTAATAAACAACGTAAAACGTGACATGTGATCAGAAGCGTTTCATAAATAAATTGGAGTATTCAATTAATATGCTCGATAGCGATGAATCATTTTATATGTATCACAACTTAACCCTCAAGGAATATTCCCATGGGAAACTCTCGTAGGCTTACCTTGTTTATGTCTCTTATCCTGAATGCTTTACCGATCGGGGTTATTTACGAGAGAGAGTTACTATAATCAATGAAAAATCCTTTTCCCTATTACTGACCGATCGGGAAATGTAACATGCGGGAATAGAGGAATAGAGAATAGGGAATAGGGTAAACATAAACAGTTATGATTACATTTTGATAAAAAGAATTATTTAAGTGATTAGAAAAGAATTATCTGATTACATAAAAAAAAGACGTTGAAGATAGGTCATTAGCGTGTACAGGAGTGTTGTAAGCAGTGAAGAAAGAAAGCCTCATTTGGATTATCAAGAATGCTCGGGTCAATCATTCAGATGCTATTTGCTCTTATCATTTAATGATAATATCATATATCCATTCCGTTTCCCACTAATGATTTCTCTTCAATGTGTAAATATTACAACCACATGAAGCCTTTTCTCACTTTTTTGTTTGGCCACAATTTCATCTTTCTTCTTTACTAAAATGCCAAATGCCAACATTGTCAAGGGAATAATTTTTCAATTCATCTATAACAAATTGTCTTATTTAGCCAATTTGATGGTTCAATTTAGGAAATCACACAGCCTAAGCCTCAAGTGATTGCAGTAAGGTTTTATTTTGTTTGTTACGATTGAATGGCCTAATCATTCAACAACTTTAATGGTACTTCCGTTGATTAATTTTGTTTATTTCTTGAACTCCTTTACATCGATTTGGCCTTTTCTATAATTGTCAATTAGGAGAGAGTTGAAGACAAAAGTTTGAAATATGTCAAAAAGATGATATGCTACTCTCAATAATTACCTTCAATAATTTAATTCTTAATTATAACAAAATAATTAATCAATAAATTAGCTAGTAAAATATCATATGAAGTGTTCTTACGATTCTACAATATCATATCATATCATGAGATTAATTTTTTACCAATACTTTTACAAACAACCGGGAATCGGGAATCTTTATGATACCTTGAATAGACCCCGCATTTGATTTTTAAAGAACAAACTCTGCAAATTCTTTTCATATTATACGCATTCGACTTTTATCATAGATTGCTAAGCATAAGAAGCAAATTTCGATATGTAATTGGTTTGAAGTGAATTGATGGTGGGATATGTTATGTAATAGAGACAATGAGTTAAACGATTTTCTGAAGGGATTTAATCCATTCCACATCTATCGTCTCTTTTTTTTTCCCCTCTTCTCTGCTCTTCCTATTCTTCCTATATAGGTGGAGTTTGTGGCCAACTTGGGACCTATAGTAGGCCAGTGTTGAACTAGCCTAGCTCCTCCTTCTCCTTTTTCCATTGCCTCTAATTACATTCATAGGCACATAAAACTGAATTGGAATTCAATTTTATTCCAAACGCTCCGACCCATCCCAGTTTCTTCTATCATTTTGTAACGTTTCCATGGTACATCAATACATATCCGATTATCATCTTATCTTAAAACACCAATCAATTGATTCACTTCTTCCTTTTTTCCGTTTCTTCGATTACTGTACTTTTTTTATTTTCCTTTACCTGCCTGATAGCATTTTAGTATCAGGAAATGATCAACTGGTATGTATTGCCAAAAATACAATTCTTTGTGATCGGAGCAGCCAACACATTGTTTAACTAAGGAAAAAAAGAAACTATCAAAAAATTTGCAATTATCTGTACACTTTTTAGCAGTAAAACATATATATGGCCAAAGAAATTTCTGGAAATTAAGGAATTTTAAAAAATTGAAAAAATGAGGAAGGAAAATGTGGAAGAAGCTAAATAACTTTAGACAAAATTCTCTGAAAGCACAACATAATCATAACGCAAGTTTAGAGATGATTTGTCACACACGTTTGTCACCTATATTACTATATCATTTGTAACCCTCATCTTTCTCTCTTTTTTAGGCTTATATCAGTCATTTCACTTTACTTTATTTGAAGCTAAAGAAACTTTCTCTTGAAATTTCTTTCTAAGCTAATTTACCCATGATAACAGACGTCAAAATTTGCAAATTACTTTCAAAAAGTTTGTCAACTTATAGGATCAGGCAAACATATACTGAATAAGTGCTACACATATATACAATCTGTGAAATAATGCAAAATATTATGTGGAAATTTGTTGAAAGATACACAAGAAAAAAAAAACCAGTCCTACAGTAGTCACTTTGTCTTGGTAAACTTTGGGGACACCAAAATTGGGTATGCCAAAATTTATCGAACTGAAAAGAGTGATGGATAAATAGTTCAGTAATTCGTTTTTTTTTTTTTTGTTATGTTTGATACAGTCTATAACATTCAATCACTTCTTCTAACCCTACAAAGTAACAGGATATTCTGGTAGAAATACTTTTTTCTTTCCAGAAAAATCGTCATCTTTTCTCTTGGACAATCAATACCTCCTGAATTCTTCATCCATACTTCCGTAATAGTCTTAATACTTTCTTTATATTACATTTTCTACATCTTTAAGAATGATGCTATAAAAATATATCCTTCCTTCAACAGTTAGGTTTGTATTAGTAAATTAAACTTATCCACGCCCAGATACAACTCTCTCAAAAAAAATCTCACCTGTATATTTGATATATCGAATAAGCTGTAAGATAAGTGATATGACATCAGGTGAAGACTCTGAAATTCTCTATCAATAATAAATACATTATCGTGAAATTTCTATTACTATATTTGAATAAATCATTAAGACTATCACCAAAAGACCATTTGGCCAATTAATGTTTTCCATAACTTTGTAACATTAATTGGAAATTACTAAAATTTGAGCAGTAAATAAGGAATCATTCATTAAAAGGTTCCAACAGGTGCAAATACCTTTTGAAATCATCCATAAAATATTACAGTTTCAGCCAGATGTTAGCCATATTCCCACACGCTTTTTTTATTTATGCCGAAATGTTCTCTTCCACACTATCAAATACCACATGTTAGCATATTTTATTTGAATTAAATTGAAATAATTCGTTGACTAAATTTCGAAAGTTTTTTTTTCTTAAAAAACGTTTTAAAATGTTCATTTTCACACAAATGGACTTGTCATGTAGAGAGATGTAATTGACATATGTTAATAGGTTAGTACTAATAGTAATGAAACAATGTTACTTTAATTTTGAAGGAAAAATTCATGAATGGTTGAAATGCTTTTTTCTTTTTTTTCTATGTAATAAAGAACAAAACCAATCAATAATTTCAGTAAGTTATTTTGTGAGAAAAATTTGAATGTTTTTATTATATTGAGCTAAAAAAGAAAAAGAAAGATATTGAGGGAATAAGGTAAGAAAGTAATCAGTACTGCTCAAGTAATCAAGTACTGCTCAAGAAAGTAATCAGTACTGCTCATGTAATCAAGTACTGCTCGAGAAAGTAATCAGTACTGCTCAAGAAAGTGATCAGTACTGCTCAAGTAATCAAGTGCTGCCCAAGAAAGTAATTAGTATCAGTAATCAGTCAGTACAGCTATAAGTGATAAAATAGCTATACTGACTGATTGTCTTAAAAAAGATATCATTTTATCACTTTCCCATTAAAACAAATATTTTCTAAGTTTAGGCATGGACTTTTTAGCCACTTTTTTAACTTATACCAATTTGGATGACTTTCCTAACTATCTAGCCTTTTGCTTCTAATGCTGATGCTGCTGCTGCTGATGATGATGATGATGACGATGATGATGATAATAATAATAATACCAAAGCCAACAACAACAGCATCAACAACAGTAGTGTCTCTTGCTGTTTTCGTCAAATGAATCTCATCGGAGATTTATTCGGTGAAATAAAGAAATTA
Organism: Loa loa; assembly: GCF_000183805.2. Lineage (NCBI taxonomy): Eukaryota > Metazoa > Nematoda > Chromadorea > Rhabditida > Onchocercidae > Loa > Loa loa. Next base: position 206,974 of record NW_018108270.1, read on the forward strand.
ATCAAAACATAGCACAAATCTTTGACATATCTTCTTTTTTTTTTGTCAGTAGCAGAAGCAACAAAGCTTACGAAATACTGAATTCATTTTTGCCCGTAATTTAGAAGGCCTGGGCCAAATGAGGACAATATCGTTTCTTTATCCACAACTGATATGGTGACATTTTCAAATTATAAAAGAAGAACTCTTTTATCCTTTTCAACTTCAAGCAAAATCTAGCTTATCATATTTTCATTGTCACTTTATTCCATTCCAGTAGTCATCATTTTGTGATTGTTTGCCTTTCAGCCCTATCATATTATGCAAATGTCCATCTATTGGCCATTATTTATGAACTAATTACACCTGGTAATATCCCTTCTTATTTTATGGCATAGAAAACTGTTTCCTTCCATCCGATTCGATTTCGATATATTCATTAAAAATGAAGGATGAAGGCCATCGCCATACACGATGAAACTCATCTTGTCTTGATTTCTAGAAAACATTCGTTATGGTATGACAAATTTCATTTTTGCTTATTTAGAAGAAAATTATAAAAAGAATTTTTAGATGACCACTACACTTTGAACATTTATGTGAGGTCAACATTTGTAAGAGAAGTGGACATTGGAGGACATAGCCTTGCAAAAAGGATACAATTATTTATTGTAACATTTATTGTTTTAAATATGAATTTTGATGCTATTGATGCAAATCATTGGCAAGAGGCTTAAAATATCGATTGAACTCTCTTTGAAATGCCATTTCACTTATTGCATTATTTGAAATTTTGAAATTCTGAGGATAATTTTGTTTAGGTTTGGAGAGCTCTTTGAACTGGACACTCAAATTAAGATCAATTAATTAATTCCTTTTATTACTACTTCATATATCTGCAGTAGATATTTTATTCAAGCAGGAATAATGATAGTGGCAAATATTTAGAATGACATGAGTACAATGATTGATATAAGTGATTAGTAATCAGATATCAAGTAATCATTGAAGTAATTGAGATAAGCCTTCATTTTTAGGCTTATTAGAAGGAAAATCAATGGATTGATTGTTTAATAATAATATATTAGTTGTGGGTCGTTTTTTATTGATGAATTTCTTTGAAATGTCGTTAAGCGAAGAAGAATAGTTTAATCCCTTTTTTGCCTTTCTCTCTCAACAAATTTTCTTCTTTCTTTTCAACATCGATTTATTGTCCTTCAATGAAAGAAGCCAAAATGATTCGATTATTCAGTAATTACTGCTAATTTATGCTTTAATGAATTGTTTAATTAGCAACCATTTTGACATTACAAAGAAAGAATGATTGGTGAAGCATTGGAAAAGAAAAAAAGAACTTATTCCTTTCTATTAAATCTCTAAAAATTTTCCATTTTTCTCATAAAATGTTAGTAAAATTAGAAAACAAATAAATATTTCATAATCATTCTCTCTCTTATCATCATTCATAGATTGATATCACGAAATTATCATCCAATCACTATGGATGACATGATAATGATAGGATGTTAAGCTTCAAACATTTACATAATTTACATATAATGTCATAGTCTTTTTATTCTTTGCCTTGTCAAATTCTCATATCAATATGTATTCAAGATTAAATATTTCTTCATGAAAGAGAGAAAAAAAAAGGTGTAGTTTTCAAATAGTATATGAAATGCATTGAGGCAAATGATAGCTAACGCTGTTGACACAAACGTCAAACGGAAGTGTCAAACGATAGTTGATACTAATGGAACCTTCAGGGACTTTTAACGCCACTTAAAGTTTGTCAAGTCACCACTCTCATCCGATTTTAACTAATCTGCCAAAAAATCACTCCTATACTAGATTTTATTACACAACTGTAAAGTCCAAAAGTTGCTTTCAAAATATTTCTGTTTATTACGGCTATTGCTAAATGATAATTAAATATGCGAACTGTCTGTCGCTGAATTTACTTTTTGATTCCACCCACTCAAATCAATAATATGATGTTCTCAGTATGTTGAAAATATGATAAACAGATATGACATAACAATCTGTTTCATCACTTCCACATTGTTTTCAAGTATAACATAGCAATAGTACTACTTGATAAGATAAGTGGATACTTTCTGCTGATATTTGTTATACCTTGATTGTGTCACATCATTTAGTCGTGTCATTCTGTGATGTATCATCCTTACAGTTTAGTTTATTGCTGACTAACTTTTCTCTTTCCGTCTAACTTCTTTCTTTAACTTTAACATTCAATAAATTTTGCTAATTTCATAAGTGACAATGCAACAGTAATCAACCACAATGTGAATACGGTAGATAATTGTTAAATAGTACTTATTAAGTAGTCAACTATATTCAAATAATCACAATAATTATGATTACGATTAATAATTGCTTACTATTTAATAGTATTTCAGGCTTTCTTTTCCAAAAAAAACCTCAAAACTGAAATTTTGGCTGAATTTTTGTTGCTTTCTCCATGTTTGCTCCAATAGTTAAATTAAAACATTTAATTAGCCAGTTCATATACTTGCGATTGTATTACTGATCCTGAAATAGAATTCCAGGTCAACCTGTCTTGTTCGGGAAAAAACTTTTCTAACTAATATTTGTGAGATTTTGGGATTAAATTTGATACTAATAGTTATAAATAAATGAATAAATAGTTCGAAGTATTTCAATCATACTTATTAATCTCTCTCTTCCCTCTCCTCCTTCCCCTTTCTCTTCTCTCTTTTTCTTTAAACAAAACTTTATCACATCGATCGACAATTTTCTCACTTTTCGCCATTCTTTTATTCAATTCTGTTCATTTATTAAATATTCATTAATTATTGATTACTAAGTGTTAATCATTTTAATGAAATATATGCATGCAAATAAACATTTGCATATCACATTGTTAACTGATTATAAATCCTCTAATCAGAAAGTTTAACATTGACTATTTGGCTTGAATTACATCATACATTTTTTGTTCATTTCAACTCTCTTGAAAATGATAAATTGATTATCAAGAAATCCCTGGTTGCTCAAATTATATTGATCTTGTCATTATAAAACTACATTATACTCTGGCCATGTTCACTTATGTTCATTTCCAAAATGCCAATATAAGTTTAATTAAGGGTCGAGAGCCAAGATGGGTGACGAAGTCAAGTACCATTGAAGTGCTTGACAAGCTCAGCTTGTATGAATTGCAAGAAACAATCAGCAGTGAAAATTCCCGAACTTATGAGATTGATGGAGAGCAGTGAGAAAACGATAAATCCGTTCGTTTTAAAGGAATTTCTCAGGGATACAGGGGACAGAATAGTATCTTACTTGAACAATGTAAGGGTATCATATGAACTTGGATGATAATCCAGCTCATGCACCAAATCCAGCTGATTTTCTACTTTTAAATAAGCATGAAATTCAGACTTAGATGTGATATTTCTAGTTAGTTAATAATAACTGGCCTAGATATCTTACGAAACTTTGTGAGGCAAGCCATTTAAAAAAAAATAAAATCATTTTTGACGTGGGATTACCGTACTTCTCGTGATAACAGTAAATGATGAGCCAATGTGAATATTAATGAGTAGTACTGTGGAGATTAGAATACTCGTACCTTTCTTTGTCATTGTAAAAGTGTTGCCAATTGAAACGGTTCCAATAAGGCTATTATCGATAAATGATAAATGCAATTAACTACACTGATATGTTTAATATCTAATAATTATTCACTTTAATGTTGATATGAAATGTAAACATTTTTCTGAAATGTAAACAAAAAACAGCAACTCATTTGATAAAATTATCAGTTGTAAAAGCATTTAGTATTAGATTTCTAATGATAGAAACAATGTTAGAATTGATGTTAAATGGTTAAATCGAAATTTAAAAGTTAAAATTATTTCGTGAAAATTGTATTTAGGCAAATTTCTAATAACTTCAGAAAATTTAATTTTATAAAGAAGGAAAAGAAATAAAAGAAATGGTAATATTTGTGTATTATAGATGTAACAGGGATTTCTACAATAGCCGTACACGAAGGATACAGTCTGATGACCGAATTATTTATTTCTTCCGATACGGTAAGCTTAAATCTGTTCTTTTCTCCTGATTTATTATAATGTTACAACATTAAAGTAATATGATAAAAGTTAAAATTAAATGAATCAAATTGTTGTCAGTTTGAAAAAAACTTAAAACAGTTGTTTAAATATAAAATATGATAAGAATATCGGCCAATGATATATCGTAAATTATTATTTATCAGAATTGAGTTTTGGTACTTCCAGTGTAATCATAGGAAAAGAAACAAAGATGAATCTAAAGATTACGATTTATTACAGATTGTTCGGAGGGAGAAGAAGAAATAATAAGTTGGCATGAACTGAAATATTTGGTAATGAATTAATCAATTAATTAATGTAAATGATAGGATAAGTAAAAATATTTTAGATAAGAAATGGAGTAGATCAGTGTAATTTCTTTCCTTAGATAGAATAAATTTGAAGTTTTATTTGAGATGAATAAGAATTCCAGAAAGACAATCATCGATGGAATGTTATTCGTCATCCAATGGTACTCAATTTCGTTAATGAGATACTTCTCTCACAGGCTTATCTTTATGTCATACATATTACATCCTATTTGATTTTTCTGCTTTTGCTTTCAAGTTATATTTTTGGTAAAAACAACATACAAGATTTTCTATCCACGTTATTCCTGATCGTTTTTGGATTCTGTTTGGTTCGTTTTACAGTTTTCCTGATCATTTCTGAATTCTGCTTAATTTTATATCTTTACAGTAAACTTGAGATTTAAACCATGGAAACGTATCTAAAGTATACATATACAATTCTAGACTGTATGGAATGTTTCATTAAGTATTTTTATTACTGTATGAATGAATTGCAAAATTAGTCAGGATTGACCTAAGCCCTATTTAATATATTTACGACTTAGAATTTACAAAAATAATAGTTGAAAAAAAAACTTTTTTGATCATTATTTTCAATTAGGAATAACAATATTGTAAAAGCTGCTATTGTAAAATGAAGGAAATGTGAGGAACAAAACAGATTAGTTACGGTAACAAAAGAAAGTTTATCAGTAGTGATGATCATGGACAGGTTTTATTGATTTGATTGTGTAAAAGAGGAATTTTCAGTGATAAAATTGTCACTTGAAAATTCTACTTCTGTCATCAAACCATTTTACAGGTAGTGAAATGTGCTGTAAAACTGCAAGCAGGTAAAATCAGTAAATGGTTTATACTGTCCTATTCCTTCAACGTAATCACGTATATCGCCACTTTTCTATTCATCTGGACGCCACTATTATTTTCCTATAATGATTATAATTCTGATTTGAAGGTCATTTCTGTTTGTAAATTTTCAAATTCAAAAATGTTTAATACTTTAATAAGCACTATAAAATTTCGTAGGAAAATTAATGGAAGGAATCAATTTTTTAAAATTGAAATATTTAATCATTAATTTGAATGTGACAAATTGATTCATTTCTGTCACAAAGGCCTTTGTAAGCAAAGGTCTTTTCTACAACCATAGCCAGTGAAATGACCGATACTTATAGCCTCATTTGGCTATGCTTTGTTACAGAATAGGCCAAAATTAACCCATGAAACAGGTCTAGAATTTTAATCAGTATAAATTTGCAAAAGCTAAATTGCTGTCAACTATTTTGTCCGGTAGTTGTTAAATGTTGCCTGAAAGGAATCATTAATTAATGCAAATTTGAAACATTCCATATCTAATTTCAAAAAAATATTGATAGGCCAAAAAATGCATTAACCCCAGTAATGGCAATAGTGTGACATTCTGTCATTGATATGTCTTATCTAATTATGACAACTTTTTCTCTTCCAGCATTTCATCACCTGGTTGCTACCTATTATCGCAATTATTTCGGCATGGATCAATTTCCTGTATATTCTTAGGAAATCACCGTATGGCATTTACATCCTTATGCTCTCACGTATCCTCTATTCATTCTCTCTAGG